>NC_068311.1:33487885-33647885 GCF_025860055.1 Xyrauchen texanus
AAAGAATATCAGATAAAATTAAAAACGGATATTTCTAAACATAAAGAGGTTTCATTATTCATTTAAGCTCCTTCAATACTGTGTGTTACATGCCTTTGTCTTTTGCATTTCTTTAGTGGTGATGTTGTGATGCTGGAGGCTTTAAGCAGCATCTGTCCAGTGACTTCACAAAGACAGCGACTGATTTCACACACACCTTCCATGAACATCTGTCCAGGTTCCAATGTCCAAATTAAATCTGATTTATTTCAGTTTCAATCCTCCTCTTACAATCGTAAAAGTCTAAACTTCAACACATCAAGTATATTCTTGTGTAATTATTAATATTATTTTAATGAAAGTATATTTTATGAATATTTATATATAAATATCTTGTTTTCCCACATGTTATTTGCTTTGATAAGCTACATTTAAATGTGCTATATAATAATAATCATTATTTTTATCAACATTAAAGTATAATAATAATGAGAAAAATTGTAAAAGTAAAATGCCCAGAAGCAGTAATCAAACTACCGTAATCAGAAATATTCCCGCTGAAAGATATGAAAGATCAATATTTTGAGTTTTTCTTTTGCTATCCGGCTTGTGTTGGATCTGTTCCCAACTCCATGTCAGTTCTGGGCATGTCAGTGCCAAGCAAAGCCTGGTGCCATTGAACACATCATCCTATTAAACTTGTCCTCTAACATCTCTTACAGCCAGCGTTCATGTCCACATCACAGAGACGGCTTTATTATTCCACCGAGTGATGTAATCCTGGACATTAAAGATGGTGGTCTTTAACTCGGTGAACATCTGAACTTCAGGATTTGAGATTTGACGGTTACTCCCACAAGCAAATAAACAGGGAGAGAGACAGGAAACTGATTCTTCTGGTCACATCATGTTGGCACGGCAAAGCATTCTGGGAAAGATGCAAGATTCTCCATTCAAATGTCCATAATAAACGATAATCTACACTGATAATCTCAAGGGATTATCCTTCTGTTGTCATTATGAGTAAAGAAGACACATTGTTCATCCTCTTTACTGAGCTAAAGTGTGTCAAAGATGTGTAGACAGACGAGAGATGGGACATACAGTATCTTTATTGTAATACGCTTTTTATAGAGGAGTATTTGATGAACTTCAGAATCAGTGAGAGAATTGGGATTTGCTACAAATGAATAAAACTACATCAAAATCATTGTAACATTAAAATATGTTATAAATGACCACATGCTTCATTCTATGAGTAGAATCCATATAAGATCATTAAAAGAAGCAGTTTTAACCAACGGTTTCACGCAATATAAATGCAGTAGATAATGTGTAATTTGTCAGGTTTACATTCTGTATTGTACAGACATTTTAGATTATAACAGCCACAGTTATCAGTGTTTATACAGTGAGGTCAGCTGGCATCAGTCCACACACACACACACACACACACACACACACACACACACACACACACACACACACACACACACACACACACACACACACACACACACACACACACACACACACACACACACACACACACACACACAGAGTAGTGTTTCCATGTTTTATGGGGACTTTCCATAGACATAATGGTTTTTATACTGTACAAACTTTATATTCTATCCCCTAAACCTAACCCTACCCCTAAACCTAACCCTCACAGAAAACTTTCTGCATTTTTACATTTTCAAAAAACATAATTTAGTATGATTTATAAGCTGTTTTCCTCATGGGGACCGACAAAATGTCCCCACAAGGTCAAAAATGTCGGGTTTTACTATCCTTATGGGGACATTTGGTCCCCACAAAGTGATAAATACACGCTCACACACACACACACACACACACACACACACACACACACACACACACACACACACACACACACACACACACACACACACACACACACACACTACAGTGGCATGTGAAAGTTTGGGCACCCCTGGTCAAAATTTCTGTTGCTGTGAATAGTTAAGTGAGTATAAGATGAACTGATCTCCAAAAGGCATAAAGTTAAAGATGAAACATTCTTTTCAACATTAAGCAAGATAAGTGTATTATTTTGTTTTGCACAATTTTAGAGTGAAAGGATAGGCGCACCATGCAAACGTTTGAGCTCTCAGATAACTTGCACCAAGATCTCAGGCCTTAAGTAGCTTGTTAGTGCTATGACTTGTTCACAATAATCATTTGGAAAGGCCAGGTGAAGCACATTTCAAAGCTTTATAAATACTCTTGACTCCTCAAATCTTGTCCCAACAATCAGTAGCCAAGGGCTCCTCCAAGCAGCAGCCTAGCACTCTGAAAATTAAAATAATTGATGCCCACAAAGCAGGAGAAGACTATAAGAAGATAGCAAAGCTATCCTCAGTTTGTAATGGACTTAAGAAATGGGAGTTAACAGGAATGGTGGAGTTCAAGTTGAGGTCTGGAAGACCAAGAAAACGTTCAGAGAGGACTCCTCGTAGGATTGTTAGAAAGGCAAATCAAACCCCCTGTTTGACTGCAAAAGACCTTAAGGAAGATTTAGCAGACTCTGGAGTAGTCGTGCACTGTTCTACAGTGACACCTGCACAAATATGGCCTTCATAGAAGAAATGCTTGGAGAAAAAATGGTGCAGAATTTCATGAAAAGAACACCTCTCCAACTGTTGGGGTGGATCGATCATGCTTTGGGCTTGTGTTGATGCCAGTGGCACAGGGGAACATTGCTCTGGTAGAGGAAAGAATGGATTAAATTAAATACCAGCAAATTCTGGAAGCAAACATCACACAATCTTGTTAAAAAGCTGACGATGAAAAGAGGATTGCTTCTACAACAATATAATGATCCTAAACACACCTCAAAATCCACAATGGAAGACCTCAAGAGACACAAGCTGAAGGTTTTGCCATAGTCCTCACAGTCCCCCAACCTAAACATCGAATATCTGTGGATAGACCTGAAAAGAGCAGTGCATGCAAGATTTCCCAAGAATCACGGAACTAGAAGCCTTTTTGCAAGGAAGAATGGGCGAAAATCCCCCAAACAAGAATTGAAAGACTCTTAGCTGGCCACGAAAAGCGTTTACAAGCTGGGATAATTGCCAAAGCGGGTGTTAATAAATACTGACCACGCAGGGTGTCCAAACATTTGCTTCGGGCCCTTTTCTTTTGTATTTTTTTGAAACTGTAAAATTGCTTAAATATTAAAGAATGTTTCATCTTTAACTCTATGCCTTTTGAGATCAGTTCATCTTATACTCACTTATCAATTCAATCAATCAATTCACAGCAACAGAAATTTTGATCAGAGGTGCCCAAACTTTTGCATGCCACTGTGTGTGTGTAATATATATATAAATAATGAAAACATATGACATATGTATCATTTAAAAGTGTGTTTGATAGTTATGTGTTTCTCAAGGACTCTAAATGATGATGTCACTGATGTGTGCTGATGTCAGGAAAGAGTGGCGCCATCTTCTGGCTTCTGCTGCAGATCTCCATCTCTAAACACATGTTCTAATGCTGCATTGCATTTAAAGTCAGATATTCCTACTTAATATCTCCAATCTCAGACTAAAAAGTTATTCCAATGCCGGATATTTGAAAGAAGACAAAAGTTCAATAATTCAGTAGCTTGGTAGGAGTTTGATTGTCAACGGAGACATCTCATAGCAACGACTGCAGAGAATATTTTCCATACCGGAATCATTAAATAAAGTTTTATTATCAGGTATTGTAGGAACTTTGACTCAATTGTACAGTTTATTTGAATAAAAGTTCATTTTTGCGTGACTCTGCGTCCACATGCGTGGATGTTGTATTTTGGCTTCGATATACGAAACACATTTCATTTAAACTGACTGATCTTAGTTCAGAAGACTCGGTTCTCTCAAAAATGGGTTACACATTACCTACTGAGTTGTGATAAAACAACACGCCAATGATCTCAGCGGAGTTTGTGTTTGGGAGAAACACCAACAAATCTACATTTGTTAAGAAACCGAATTATGTTTTTACATTGAAACCTGTTTGAGTCTCTAGTTTCATCCAATATACCATTTTTAAAAATGTGAGTGATGTATAGTGAAACAACACGCTGTTAAACACAATGACCATGTGTGTGGACCGTTTGCTCATATAAAATATCCAATATTCACTCTACATCATCACATTGAGTCAATAGATGCATCCAAAAACTGATAAAGAGGCTTTAAATGGAGCTAGGATGAAAATAAGATGCATTTCAAACTGTTCTGAGACCAGTGCACACAGACAGCACACTGGAGGTTAAGTCATGCACTAAATAGGGGGCAAGGGATCATCCTATAGCTCTCTATGCAGTTAAGAGCGTTCACTCCTAAAATCTGATCAAACGTTCAGTTTCAGGCAGCAGATGATGTTTGGATCACTCAGTGATCATCAGTACATAGATTCACCATTTATAATGGATCATTTTATTTTAACATGGTTGACAGTGATTGGAAGATACTAGACATTACTTTCAATCTGACTTAATTATGATAATTTATGATGTAATGTCTGTAACGTCTCAAAAACATGAATTACCAACACTCCTGGAAACACAATAAACAAGTTGAAACTTAAAGGGGTCATGACATGGTTTTTTTTTATTGTATTATTATGTTCCCTTAGGTGCAATTATAGTATTAATATATTTTTTTTTAAGAAAAACTTTTAAAATCTAGTGATTTATGACCTTTTCCCACCCTGTTTCTCATCCTCTGATTCAAACAGTCTGTTTTGGGGCGCTTTCCATTTAAGACTTCAGTGTTAACGCCCACTGTTATGATTGGCTAACGTCAGTGCCTATGTATCAATTATTGACGCTCCCAGCCAGAACAATATGCAAGTAAACTAAGTAAAAACACTGTGATTATTCATAATGAATGAAATTGCGCTTTAAAAAGTAGTTTAAAGTTTAAAATAGATTACTTACAGTTTGTGCCGTCGTTGTTCCCAGAATAGTCGGCACGGACTTATCTCTGAGCAACAGTTTTCTGGCAAAGCCAGCATCATATTGAGATTTGTTCTCAAAACAGTCATCCTTAAAATGTACAGAACAAACGCTTAAGTTAACACTGCCGTGACTGGGTCGATCCGCAAAAAATAAACTGCATCCATTTTTCCCTGACGTCTGGATCTTTCGGCAGCTTATTCAGAGGTTTTGTTTGACCACAGCCAGGAACAGCACATCTGTGTGGCATCGTAATTTTCCTGTGCACAAGTAGTCTCTGTCAGAGCTCGCTGTCCATCGACTGAACACTTGTGAGGCGCACGGCGATACTGAAATGAGCGTAGTTGTCTTGGCGCTTATAAGCGTAGTTATGTTGTGCTGGAGGCGGTCATATGCAAACGCTGTTACGCCACTTCTAACCGACACGCCACTTCTAACCATGAATCCAGAACGAGCTGTATTTTGAGCTTGATTAAATAAATGATTCGTTTAGAATGGGGAGGACGTCTTAAAATATTAAACTTGCAGGACGTTTTAATGATACAAAGACCTCTTATATACCAAAAGATCAAGGCAAATTTGGTTTCTCATGTCATGACCCCTTTAAAAAACAATCTAGCTTGGTAAACTCTTTTTTTTATGTTTCTTAAGGGCTACTAGTTTCAAATCAAAAAAAGGAATGGAAAATGCACGCTCACACTCGTGCAGAAATCTAGACGTTGGCACCCAAAAACCCATCAGACCCGAGCGCAAGTTTCCAAGCCCTACTTCAAGTGAAGCTCCATTGCACATTATTTCTTATTCATTTCTAGCCAACATTCTCAAGAAAACATTAAATGAAAATCATTAGTCAAGTCTGATTGCGAGAGAAGTCATAGTCAAATTTTAGTGAACAAACCGCACAATTTAAGGTATCAATTATGAAACGCAAATGGTGTAAGGCAAGCTATGTGACCAAGTTTAAACATGCCGATTTAACAAATCCCTAACCTTAGGCATGAAAATAGTTGATAGTGAATCTTGCCTTTGCAAATGCTGCTTAATATCAAATGTCGAATACTAGAAAGAGCCTGTATGATCATGTTCTCCTTGTTTTTGCTGACAAAATTCGAACACACACAATATCCTTGAGGCAGACTACAGGAGTTAAATAAGTGGCAAAATATGATTTCATCTATGATCTCAAAAAGTGTTCAGTACTTTACACAGAAAATAGTTTGTTATGGTCTGCATGTTTAAAAAAATCATCTTGCCGTTTCCCACAAACCTAGTTAGTCTTTTCACTTCAAACTACGGTCTCTTAAGTGCCGACTGGCGCTGCCAAAGTACCTTTCCCAGACTTCCTGTCGCATTCAATTAGAGACTTTATCTACAAGTCTTCTAGTTTCCTGTTCAAACTAGATGACGCTCTGGCGATATTCCCTCCCTCAGAGTCAGGAGAGAGATTGCGATTTGTGCTGATGAAGCACTTCCCTCAGCAGAAGAGTGGTCGACACGGCGGCTATTACAGCTGCACAGAGATGCTGACATGATGCAGCACTCAGAGTCACATTCATGTGCAGGCTGGTCCTCCACTAGTGGCTGAAAGAACTGGAAATTATAGAAGGTTGTACGTGCTAGAGGATTGATTAATGGTTCAGAGAGGCAGGCCTAACTTCTGCAGCGTTATGTTGTGGATATCCCAAGATTTCATTCTAGCTTCAAAAAGGAAATGAGAAAAACATTCAGGTAGTTTAAGTCATTCAAATGAAATGGCTTAATATAGCAGAACAGTGTTTCTCAACTGCTGAGTTCTGGAACGCTCTACACTGGATGCACCACATCGAGATTTCTGTCTTTTCCAATTTTAGTAGATAGGACCTGTACTTTTACGCTGCTTGTGTCCATAGAAAATAGCTACCTGGGAGGTTTTTTTAAAAAAAAAAAATACTGTCTAGATAAGCAGCTCAATATGTTTTGGAACAGAGCCAATATCTAATTTAATTTGTTTTGGAAGTATCTGATTTTAGCAAGCCAGTGGAGAACAGTTATCTGAGGAAGTTCATCATAAAACATGGTCGAACCCAGTGTTGTACCTTCAAAAGTAAAGCACTAATTCCATCATATGGTGAGCAGTCTATGATTTTGCACATACTAACGATCCATAATCTCCCCAGTACACAGTAAATACAGCTTCATTCCGACTGACCACAGGAAACCAGATATTACGCTGTCTATTGGTTTTCACTGGACGTTTCAGCAAAAGAAAGAGTGAATGGTGTAATTACTTTTCACATGGAAAACAAAGAGCCACAGTCTTAAATGGTTCTTATGTGATGTTTTCCATGCCCAAATAGCGAGGGGTGGGGGCGACTTCACCTGAGACGAAAACAATAGACATAGACATAACACCAGAGGAATGTGGAAGGTCATGCCCTGGTTTTGGCTTTGCTCTTGGCATTGTGAAAGAGATTTACTCACTATCAAGGTGGCCTAAATCCAGTGCATACAGGGTTCACTACAAGCATAAGGGCCCGACAAAAAACTGTGTTAAAGGTCACATTTACACAGTCAACCAATTGTGATTTTCAAAGACATCTGGCACAAATCAGATCTTGTTGCATGTAAACAGCAAAAACAGTCATGAGATCTGACTTATAGCATTTGATTTCAGCTACTTATAAATATTGTTCTAAACATAATCATAATCTACATAAACATGCATTCTGTTCTTTTAATTCTGATTTTTTTTTGTTGTCATTGCATTTACTTCATGATTCAAATGTAACACTGGCAATAGAGTACATCAGTGCCGCCCACTTTTTTCTTTTAGCCATCTTGGATTTGGAAGTATCATTTTGTAGGGATTTCATTAGAGTTGTAAGCTATGAACCACATCACCAAGCTCCGAGGTAAATCCCGACATTACAGCTTTGATTTGAAGCAAAAAAATTATTTGAACAGTCTGGTATATTTGTCTTTCTGTCTGATTTTTACTTAATGTCTTTAATGAGGGAATGAACCACAATCCCATGAAGCATTGCGAATAACAATTGAAACTAGAATGTACATTTCCTTAAGAAAATGTGAGTGGTGCTTGCTGTGGCAAAACTCGTCAAATAGCATTTTATAACTGCTGAGATATGTGTTTTTTTACTCGGTTGCTAGGGTACCCCCATCTGGTTGCTAGGCAGTTACCATAGTGATATTTATCAAGTCTCCTTGCTATCCTGAGTAAAATCAGTCAACCCGGAAGTCTCTACGATGTTCTGATCCAGAGATATGTGATTTGTTACTTGGTTGCTAGGGTAACCCCTCCTTGTTGCTAGGCAGTTACCATAGTGATAATAATGAAGTCTCCTTGCCATCCTGGTTGAAATAAATCAACCCAGAAGTCAGTACGATTTTGTGGTGCAGAAATATGTGATTTGTTACTCGGTTGCTAGGGTACTATGTGTAGTTGCTAGGGAGTGGCTTGGCAGCTGCCAATCATGAAATTCCAAAGGCTGCTTGTCAGTATGAATGATATAAACCAACTCCCATGCCTCTGTGACATTCAGAATGGAAGATATCCCTCTATGGATTTTGGTTGCTAAGGTGCTCGACAATGGTTGCTAGGGAGGGGCTAGGAAGTGTTCAGGTGATTCATGATTGGCTGTTTGCTGCCCCGAGTCAAACGAGACCACCCTGGTATTTCTATGACACTTCTATCCGGAGATATCCCTTTGATGTCTTTCATTAGAAGTCTATGGGACTTGTTGCTAAGGTGCTTTAAATTGTTGCTAGGGCGTGGCTTGATAGCTTCACAATGATCCTGAGAGACTGATTGGTCGTCTGAGTAAAATGAGCCTGCCCCCTTGTCTCTATGACACTGTGATCCAGAGCTATGTTCAATATTAAACCCCTTTGAAATTTAATTTCATGGGCCGTCCTACACCATTTTAAGTCAATGGGGGCAACTTTGGGCAGCTCCTGCCCCCAGGGGTGCAACATTTACCCCATATTGAGGTATGCTCTTACAGAGCCTGCCAGCCTCTTCAAATGTGGCAAATCACATGTTTCTGCTGAAATCCTTGCTCGGAGCAGTGATGCGTCAAAGTTTGTTGCAATGTTAAGTCTATGGGATTTTTCGGGCTTTTTTGCCCCTGGGGCAAACACCGTACCCCGATACGCTTATAAAAGTCATAGCACACGTGTCCTCAATAGGCCGTTCGATTTGACACCTCATTCGTGGGTCTACGCCAAGCGGTGCTTGGGACGAGTTAGGTGCCGAAGTTTTGTACGGAGATATAATAATAAGAAGAAAAATAAGTATGTGAGATTACAATAGTGATGCTTTGCAAGCACCACTAACTAGATAGGTACATTTCCTGAAGAAAATGTGAGTGGTGCTTGCCGTGGCAAAACTCGATCAAACAGCATGTTATAACTTGAAAAGAACAAAAATCACGGTCATAAATAAATCAACCCAGAAGTCTGTACGATTTTCTGGTGCAGAAATATGTGATTTGTTACTCGGTTGCTAGGGTAAGCCCATGTGGTTGCTATGCAGTTACCAAGGTAACACAATACATGGCTCCTTTCCATCCCGAGTGAAATATGTCAACCCGGAAGTCTCTACGTTTTTCTGATGCAGAGATATTTGATTTGTTACTCTGTTGCTAGGGTAACCCCATGTGGTTGCTAGGCAGTTACCATAGTGATACTTATCAAGTGTCCTTGCCATCCTGATTGAAATAAATCAACCCAGAAGTCTCTCTGATTTTCTGGTGTGGAGATATAGTTATAGCTAAACGGTTGCTAGGGTACTCTGTTTAGTTGCTAGGGAGTGGCTTTGCAGCGGCCAATCATGAAACTCCAAAGGCTGCTTGTCAGAATGAATGATATAAACCAACTCCCATGCCTCTGTGACATTCAGAATGGAAGATATCCCTCTATGGATTTTGGTTGCTAAGGTGCTCGACAATGGTTGCTAGGGAGGGGATAGGAAGTGTTGAGGTGATTCATGATTGGCTGTTTGCTGCCCCGAGTCAAACGAGACCACCCTTGTGTTTCTATGACACTTCTATCCGGAGATATCCCTTTGATGTTTTTCATTAGAAGTCTATGGGACTTGTTGCTAAGGTGCTCTAAATTGTTGCTAGGGCGTGGCTTGATAGCTTCGGAATGATGCCAAGAGACTGATTGGTCATCTGAGTCCAATGAGCCCGCCCCCTTGTCTCTATGACACTGTGATCCAGAGCTATGTTCAATACAATATCCCTATGCAATTTCATTTCATGGGCCGTCCTACACCATTGTAAGTCAATGGGGGCATTTTTGGGCAGCTCCTGCCCCCCAGGGGTGCAACTTTTACCCCATATTGAGGTATGCTCTTACAGAGCTTGCCAGCCTCTTCAAATGTGGCAAATCACACGTTTCTGCGAAATCCTCGCTCGGAGCTGTGACGCGTCAAAGTTTGTCGCAATGTTAAGTCTATGGGATTTTTCGGCGCTTTCTTGCCCCTGGGGCAAATGCCGTACCCGATCAGCTATAAAAGTCATAGCACACGTGTCCTCAATAGGCCGTTCGATTTGACACCTCATTCGTGGGTCTACGCCAAACGGTGCGGGACGAGTTTAGGTGCCGAAGTTTTGTACGGAGATATAATAAAAAAAACTAGATAGGTACATTTCCTGAAGAAAATGTGAGTGGTGCTTGCCGTGGCAAAACTGGTCAAACAGCATGTTGTAACTTGAAAAGAACAAAAATTATGTTCATAAATAAATCAACCCAGAAGTCTGTACGATTTTCTGGTGCAGAAATATGTGATTTGTTACTCGGTTGCTAGGGTAAGCCCATGCGGTTGCTATGCAGTTACCAAGGTAATACAATACATGGCTTCTTTCCATCCTGAGTGAAATAAGTCAACCCGGAAGTCTGTAGTGTGTTCTGGTGCAGAGATATGTGATTTGTTGCTCGGTTGCTAGGGTAACCCCATCTGGTTGCTAGGCAGTTACCATAGTGATACTAATGAAGTCTCCTTGCCATCCTGGTTGAAATAAATCAACCCAGTAGTCTGTACGATTTTCTGGTGCAGAAATATGTGATTTGTTACTCGGTTGCTAGGGTAAGCCCATGTGGTTGCTATGCAGTTATCAAGGTAATACAATACATGGCTCCTTTCCATCCTGAGTGAAATAAGTCAACCCGGAAGTCTCTACGTTTTTCTGATGCAGAGATATGTAATATGTTACTCGGTTGCTAGGGTAACCCCATCTGGTTGCTAGGAAGTTACCATAGTGATACTAATCAAGTGTCCTTGCCATCATGATTGAAATAAGTCAACCCGGAAGTCTCTACGTTTTTCTTATGCAGAGATATGTGATTTGTTACTCGGTTGCTAGGGTAACCCCATCTGGTTGCTAGGCAGTTATCATAGTGATACTAATCAAGTCTCCTTGCCATCCTGAGTGAAATAAGTCAAGCTGGAAGTCTGTAATATTCAAATAAATCAACCCAGAAGTGTGTACTATTTTCTGGTGCAGAGATATGTGATTTGTTACTTGGTTGCTAGGGTAACCCCATCTGGTTGCTAGGCAGTTACCATAGTGATAGTAATCAAGTGTCCTTGCCATCCTGAGTGAAATAAATCAACCGAGAAGTCTGGATTATTTTCTGATGCAGAGATATGTGATTTGTTACTCTGTTGCTAGGGTAACCCCATCTGGTTGCTAGGCAGTTATCATAGTGATAGTAATCAAGTCTCCTTGCCATCCTGATTGAAATAAGTCAAACCGGAAGTCTCTACGTTTTTGTGATGCAGAGATATGTGATTTGTTACTCGGTTGCTAGGGTAACCCCATCTGGTTGCTAGGCAGTTACCATAGTGATACTTATCAAGTGTCCTTGCCATCCTGATTGAAATAAATCAACCCGGAAGTCTCTCTGATTTTCTGGTGCAGAGATATGTGATTTGTTAGTCGGTTGCTAGGTTAACCCCATGTGGTTGCTAGGCAGTTACCATAGTGATACTTATCAAGTGTCCTTGCCATCCTGATTGAAATAAATCAACCCAGAAGTCTCTCTGATTTTCTGGTGCAGAGATATGTGATTTGTTAGTCGGTTGCTAGGTTAACCCCATGTGGTTGCTAGGCAGTTACCATAGTGATACTAATGAAGTCTCCTTGCCATCCTGATTGAAATATGTCAACCCGGAAGTCTGTATGTTTTTGTGATGCAGAGATAAGTGATTTGTTACTTGGTTGCTAGGGTAACCCCATCTGGTTGCTAGGCAGTTACCATAGTGATACTAATGAAGTCTCCTTGCCATCCTGATTGAAATAAGTCAACCCGGAAGTCTCTATGTTTTTCTGATGCAGAGATATGTGATTTGTTAATCGGTTGCTAGGGTAACCCCATCTGGTTGCTAGGCAGTTACCATAGTGATACTAATGAAGTCTCCTTGCCATCCTGATTGAAATAAGTCAAACCGGAAGTCTCTACGTTTTTGTGATGCAGAGATATGTGATTTGTTACTCGGTTGCTAGGGTAACACCATCTGGTTGCTAGGCAGTTACCATAGTGATACTAATGAAGTCTCCTTGCCATCCTGATTGAAATAAGTCAACCCGGAAGTCTCTACGTTTTTCTGATGCAGAGATATGTGATTTGTTACTCGGTTGCTAGGGTAACACCATCTGGTTGCTAGGCAGTTACCATAGTGATACTAATCAAGTCTCCTTGCCATCCTGATTGAAATAAGTCAACCCGGAAGTCTCTATGTTTTTCTGATGCAGAGATATGTGATTTGTTACTCGGTTGCTAGGGTACTCTGTTTAGTTGCTAGGCAGTTACCATAGTGATACTAATCAAGTCTCCTTGCCATCCTGATTGAAATAAGTCAACCCGGAAGTCTCTACGTTTTTCTGATGCAGAGATATTGGATTTGTTACTCGGTTGCTAGGGTAACCCCATCTGGTTGCTAGGCAGTTACCATAGTGATACTAATCAAGTCTCCTTGCCATCCTGATTGAAATAAGTCAACCCGGAAGTCTCTACGCTTTTCTGATGCAGAGATATGTGATTTGTTACTCTGTTGCTAGGGTAACCCCATGTGGTTGCTAGGCAGTTACCATAGTGATACTTATCAAGTGTCCTTGCCATCCTGATTGAAATAAATCAACCCAGAAGTCTCTCTGATTTTCTGGTGCAGAGATATAGTTATTGCTAAACGGTTGCTAGGGTACTCTGTTTAGTTGCTAGGGAGTGGCTTGGCAGCTGCCAATCATGAAACTCCAAAGGCTGCTTGTCAGTATGAATGATATAAACCAACTCCCATGCCTCTGTGACATTCAGAATGGAAGATATCCCTCTATGGATTTTGGTTGCTAAGGTGTTCAACAATGGTTGCTAGGGAGGGGCTAGGAAGTGTTGAGGTGATTCATGATTGGCTGTTTGCTGCCCCGAGTAAAACAAGACCACCCTTGTGTTTCTATGACACTTCTATCCGGAGATATCCCTTTGATGTCTTTCATTAGAAGTCTATGGGACTTGTTGCTAAGGTGCTCTAAATTGTTGCTAGGGCGTGGCTTGATAGATTGAAAATGATCCTGAGAGACTGATTGGTCGTCTGAGTAAAATGAGCCCGCCCTCTCGTCTCTATGACACTGTGATCCAGAGCTAAGTTCAATACAAAATTCCTATGCCATTTCATTTCATGGGCCGTCCTACACCATTATAAGTCAATTGGGGCATTTTTGGGCAGCTCCTGCCCCCTAGGGGTGCAACTTTTACCCCATATTGAGGTATGCTCTTACAGAGCCTGCCAGCCTCTTCAAATGTGGCAAATCACACGTTTCTGTGAAATCCTCGTTCGGAGCTGTGACGCGTCAAAGTTTTTTGCTTGCCTTTGTTTGGCAAGCACCACTAATGAAAACAGTTTGCGCTTTATCATCATGGAGTAACACAGTGATGTAGTGATTAATGCATGCAGACAAGAAATCAGTAGCTGTGTCCCAAATGACGCAATATGCGCTCAGCCATGTAGTGCATGAATTTTCAAAGTGTAGTATCTTCCAATTGGAACATAAAATGTAAATGTTTACAACACAGATGTATTCCGATGATGGAAGTGACGTTTCAGATGAATGCGATGTATTGCTGCTAGCTTTAGCATGTTAGCCAACCTCAGTTCAACAAACAACGTGAAGTATTCAACTCACATTTGTAAGGTGCTGTCTTCAATGAAGTTTCGCTAGTTGCTACATACTCCATAATTTTCAATTGTTTTGTCAGACCAGCAACGAATCCCTTCCAGTACATAATGCAAGATGCGAGCACTGAATGCATGGAGTGTCCAACATTCCACAGATACTCGTAGTACACTTCTTTAGTTACATATTCAGTGTAAATATACTAAATCGCACTACTTACACTTCAAAATGACGTACAGTATTTCAGAAGTGTGCAGTTTGGGATGCACCTAGAAACCCTCCCTTTGATAAAATCCCATCACAAGTGTTCACAAGATGCAGTTTAAACACGTTATTATCAGATGAAAACTACATTTGTCTCAGCTGACCGAGGTGGTGTAAACATGATCTACCAACACAGCCAGGGTCAGATCCTCAATGTTTTATCAAGTCTCTATTTACAGTTATCAAAAGTGTGCACATGAAACTTTAGCAGGTAAATCATCTTTGAAAGAAAATGAGCTGCACTATGGAATGTCCAGAGGAAGTCTGGCCCCTTTGTGTTTTATTTTCACTGGTTGACATTGTGTCCTCTATTGCAACATCCCTCCCTACAGCGTATCCTCACAATTATCCCATTAGATCACTCGGACTGCCTTACTGGCCCAGTGAGAGTTAGAAAAGTCCACCCTCAGTTCTCTATGATACTCTGGCCTCCAGATGTGACTCGAGTCTATGGTTGCCACCTGTCCGGTAAAATATGGAATTGTCTCGAATATTATAGTGGTACATGATTTGTACCATATTTAAGCTGGTCCAATGTAAGATTGTTAATTTAACCTTAATATACATAGGAACTTGTGCCCTAGGTGGGTAAGGGACATTCAGAAATAGTCCAGATATTGTGCTAAAATGTGCTAAAACTGTGGAGGGTGTGGTCAACCACTCCAGAGAGAGTGTCCCATATTTTACCACACCAAAGTGGCAACCCTACGGGTCCCTCTTTCACATGTTTTTTTTTTTTTTTTATCTGCCAAGCAAAAATTGTTGGTCTGATCTCTTAAAACAAGTAATCCCATGTCAATAAAGACATGAGGAATGCATTTAATAGTACATACCAGCAAGCAAAGTCACATTTACAAGGTGCAGTGTTGATACAATGGCCGCTTCTGGGATTTAATCAAGTTTGCCAGTTTATACATCCACAATTAAAGAGTTATGCCTGTGAAAATCTGTATTTGTTTCAATTTCAGATCAGAAATGATCACAAATCTACACCCATTATCTTCTGCAGTGTCTGAATGGTTGTACAGAAAGCACCAGAAAATGAGAACCATTATTTTATTCATCTATGCTGGTCTTTTACTGTTGTAACATTGATTTCAGATAAACTCGCCCTTAAATAGCACTTAAAAGACCAAACAAACAGTGATCGGTGACTGCACGTCACTCAAACAGTTTCTTCCTGTCTAAATGGGGGGGTTCTTGGTCAGAATCAGTAGACTTTATGACAAGAGTTAAAATCTCCTTCAATCAGATGAGATCATGTCTGTGAAAGTGTGCCAAACACAACCCCTATTTCCATTTATACTGAGAATCAAGGACGAGACCACAGGGAGACACAACGCAGAAATAGCAATATTAGGATGGTCATACTCTCATATACTCACACTCCAATCAACTTCTGGCTTCATTCAAACTGTTTGTGTGGGAATAGAAGCGTGATCCAGCACTGTAATGCTCACATATGTTCCTCTGACAGTCTACTGTACATCCTCATTCATCTGACCTCAGAAAACTACAACAAATACTACAAAGAAAATCTTGATTTCAGAAGACTATTGATAGGTAATAATGAGTCTCAATTATGAAACAAGAGCAGAATGGAAATTGCTCGTAAAATCATTCTTATGTTAATGGTTACATTCAATTTAGTGCTCGCATTTAGTTTTGCCATGGATTCATGAATGAGGACCAATTAGTGCACGCCTTATGGTTGTTTCGACAGCTTCGGATACTTTCATGTCCCATGGGTGGAGTTTTATCAAAACAAACAAATATTTTTAATATGAAGTTACATTTAAACGGACTTGGGCATTTTTACCAGGCCTTCATCATTTAGCTTCATTCTGGTACCTTTCAAATGTTTTTTTAAGTGCAAATTTGTTTTAGCCAGACTTTAAACTGAAAATACAAATTACATGTTTATGCAACTATAGCAATCTCAACAAAAGTCGCACTCACACATACAGCCTTTTCCCAAAAAATACCTTTATTGCCAATAAATTTCCTTTTTGATTCCTTATTGATGTGTGAACAGGGCCAGAAGTTCACCAGTTTGAGTTGGTATTAGGTCAAGGCACGCTGACGTATGAACGTTCTGATGGAGATGACGCATTAACACTGCACCTTTTCACACGGGTGACTCGAAGGTAAGATAATGTCAACAAACTGGTCAGATAGTGAAACTAGAACAATTCTCTTCATCCAAGGTGATGAATACATTTCCTGACAACTGAAAAGGAACGGTTAGCGATTTCCCATGTATTCTCTGATGAAGTAGTTTCATGTGTGAACAGCACATTTGTTCTTTATCAGTAAAGGCAACCCAATGATTTTCCTGAAATGTACCTGGTTGAATGTTTGAATGGGACTAATGAGAAAAATGTCATTACCAGCACAGAATCCTGAGATGTGCTGGAAATGAAACTGTGGCAGGAATATTCATGATTTTCAGACAAAAATAACTCAAATCTCATATGATACATGTACATGCACTGTTGGACATTGTTAGTAGACCAAAAACTTTTAAAAATGTCTGCAAAATGTTTCTGAATAGAATTTATATGATGTCTAGTAATTCACAGGGCAAAAAGTGTCTGAAATTGAAAAAACATCAATATGTAAAAAGTCTCCAGAACTAGTTTAAAATACAGTATGTGTAGCAATATGATGTTCATGATGTTTATTCTCATGTTCAAATGACAATCACTCAACATATAAACACATGCTTTCCTCTGCACAGATATGCGTGTAGGTTTTGGATTAACATGACTTTATCTCCAACATAAACAGTCCATAAAAATGTCCTTCTGGGCAATAAGCCATGTATATATATTATAACATGAGCAGTTATGATGAGCGGAGATCAAATCAAAACAATGCTTATTTTATAACTCACCATCATTTTATATGACATGAACTAAACACACTATTAATGGAACCTATCTGTGTTCATATTTGGGGTTACAGCTGTCGACATACAGAACAACATATATTTCTCTTATTCGGTTAATTTCATCAGCTGTCAGTCTCCAGATTTGACTGTAGTATTTTGGGTCCCAGTAGAGTCATCATCGCTTTCTCAAGTCCTTCTACAGACGTTCTATTACAGCAGAGTGTCAACATTAGAGAATACTACACAACATTCTCCATTACATTATTCTAGGATTCCAAATGCCACTTTAATGCGCAGGGTATTTAGCTGCTCGACAGAGAATGCTGACCTGGGTTCTAAAACATCACAGTCAACCATGAATCCTGTGAAATCCCTCAAAATTCATGCATTGCTGTAAGCCACTAAACTCAAAAACACCCCAGTAGTTAAAAAAAATCAGCTGATCTTATCCTGGGTTATCTTTTTTGGGGTTATTTTCAACCAAATGTCTATTATCACCGTTTGTAAAAACAAACACAATGTGTATATAGTAATGCACTTACAATAGAAGTCAGTGGGGTCAGTATTCTGGAGAGGCTTAAAAGCAGAACATTTGCCACATTTTACTTAAAGCCTTATTTGAGCTGTAAAATTGTCTAAATTGTCCCCATGTACGTTTTGCTGTCTGATTGTGGTTTCCGTTCACTGCGTAGACTGCATATCCTAATAGTTGCGCCCCTAACTAGGCGCCAGGGAAACACACATAGCAGGAAAGTAATTAGAGTTTGACCGATGATATATTTGGCCGATAACGATAAACAAGGTGGTGAGAATGGCCAATAACCAATGAATCAGCAGATAGTTTAAAACAAAATAGAGATATAACTTTTCAGTCTTTCTTTACTATGACAGACATTGAGGCAACAACAGTCCAAAATAAATAAAATACCAAAATCAGTTTAGTGTGCAACCAAATTCCCAATAACAACCAGAAAAATGAAGATTTAATGCTTTACCCTGGGGACTTGGATCCATTACAAAGCTCTATATGTACAGTAAATACTTACCAAATTAAGCTTTTATAGCCTAAATATTCACCAGATGAAGATTATTATATCTTACACACACACACACACACACACACACACACACACACACACACACGTGCAAATGTTTTAGGCACTTGTGAAAAAGTTGCACAGTAATATTGGCATAATTAGTTCTCATCATCATTTTTTTATTTTTTTCAATAATATCCATCCATCCATCCATCCATCGTCAACCGCTTATCCTGTGTACAGGGTCACGGGGGGCTGGAGCCTATCCCAGCTAACATTGGGCTTAAAGGCGGGGACACCCTGGACAGGTCAGCCAGTCCATCGCAGGGCCACACATACACTCACACTCACCTCCACATCCACACCTAGGGCAATTTTTTTGGAGACACCAATTAACCTAGCCTGCATGTCTTTTGGATGGTGGGAGGAAGCCGGAGTACCCGGAGAGAACCCACGCAGACACGGGGAGAACATGCAAACTCCACACAGAAAGGCCGGGGCAACCAGGGTTTGAACCCACGACCTTCTTGCTGTGAGGTGACAGTGCTAACCGCTGCACCACCGTGCCGCCCTTCAATAATATCCTTTTTAGAAAAATTTCAAAATATTGGATTTTTTTTACATACACAGTCATGAAGGTCTAACTTAAATCGCAATGCCACCGTACCATAATAAGGAAGATTCCAGAGAAATGCAAGCTTGTAGTACCACCTGTTTACTCCAGAGGGCAGTAAGTGAAATTTCAGCTGTATGAGCAACACACAGTTTATACAGTGAAAAAAATAACCATCCAGCAGACAGCACAAACATGCATTACTTTCTTGCATTCAAGAGCACAAATTCGAACTAAGGGATCTCAAGATGTGTGCTAAGTATTAAACTATATTTAACTTGATACAGTGACCTAAAAATTTTATGTTTATGACGCAACGCACCAGAGATGCTACACAAGCATGTCTGACACAGGTGTTCATTGACGGTCCTTAAACAAGCCCTCATAATAAATCTCTGTAAAATAGCTCAAGGATGGGCAAGGAGGAGGCGAGAACCGGCTTGTCAATATAAATGATAATTTAATGAAAACTTAAACCAAAACACATAAACAAACACACACGACGGACATGCCCATAATTCTCTCTCTCTCGAACCATCGTCACCGGCCGCCTTTATCCCTCGCGCGCCTCATCAGGCCGATTGGGGACCGGGCGCGCGCTATTCTGATCGGCCGCGCCCCCCCTCCGCTCCACAATCTCAACTGATTGACAAATTCACTTGTGAAATGGATTGCTGTGAACTGTGTGTCAATGATTGACTTATGATCAATAATATGGTAGTAAACAACACATTGTATTCTAAAGCCGCTTTTTTGTATTGTCTTATCAATGATTAACTCTTCTGCCACAAGAATGTAATTTTAATTGTCTGAATATATATATATATATATATATATATATATATATTTTTTTTTTGTTTTTTTTTTTTGTTTTTAGATTTAAAGATAACTACAAATATTTGTATATGCGATTAATTAATCGGGACACCATGTAATTAATTCGATAAAACATTTTAATCGATTGACAGCCCTAATATATATAGTTCACGCACACACACAAGAATGTAAACAAAAACAAAAGAATTAGAAGGGTCCACATTTCTGATCCTTTCAACAAAGCCTCTTTTTCAAGGCAAGTCTGTCCACTCAGCAGCCATCTTTGGAATGCTCTCAGCTCCTGTCTACTTAAACGGGGAAAGACTGAAATTCCAAAAAAGGTTGGTCAAGATTACAATACAAGGACATATTTCAAATAAGAAGTAAAATCTGACAACACTGTGTGGTGGGGTGAGCAAGAGATGGACACAATGAATGTGGCATTAGGCCTCGGAGAAGCATTTATTTAAAAGTTCCAAAACAAAGGGGAATCTGGGGCCTTTGCGGTGGAAATGACCATGTGAAGGAAGAGTAGTGAAGACAGGGGGAGGTCCAGGTTATAGTGGGCAGGATCCTGGCGGCTGGGATGCACCTTCCACGTGGCTCGTGGGGCGGCAGGTTCACTCGAGTGGCCTGGCTTCCCTGGGCCTCGGCACTTGAGGGAAATAGCTGGCTGGCATCCTGTCCTGTTGGCCGCGACGCGTGCTTCAATCACCGGCGTCGCATCAAACTCGCGCCGGGGTGCGGGTCCGGCGACACATCGAACTCCCACCAGACCCTCCCTGCTCCGTTCCTGGACCTGCGAAGATGCCAGCAGGTAGAGACTGGTCTCAGGAGGAGAGGCGCGCTCTGTGTTTAAAGGCAACGATGATGAGGCTCTTCACTGGGTTCAGGTGAGCGCAGTCACGTGCTGCCCAACGGGAAAAAGTCACCATGGGCGACGATGATCCACGGGAGGGGCTAGTCGTCAAAAATGGTATAGTAAATTCTGCATCTTTAACTTAGATTACGCTAAAAAATGCATTTTGTCCAGCTAATGCGCATGCACGATCTCACGTTGATTGACAGGCGATATCTGTATCTAAAAAGGTGATTGGATATTTTACCTGACTTCACCTTGACTTCCTTTCTACATTGACCGTTGGATGTTCCAATTTCTCCAATTCATTTGAACAGAAGTGGCCCGTCTCTGCTAAATAGTCTCTGTTTTGACAAGCAGGAAATGTTCATGGAACAATGACATCAGTTGACGTCACCAACGAACAGTCCTTGAAATGGTCTATATACGGTGTATATTTTATTTATTTTACTGAATTTTTAGTAAATTACTCATTGATCAATTTAGAATCATTGATTGCGTATTTCATATTTCGGCATATTTTCTGCCCTCTAGATATAAGTTACAGTAACAACAAGGTTAATAAAAATCTGAGAGTGGCTAGCTTTACTGCTGCCGTAAGTAATCACTTGAAAATGTACACACACACATCCTTTTCAAATAAACTTTAACTTACTGCTAGCTTTCCACAGACAGTAGCAGCTGTGACTGCGCCAGAGAAATAACGCTGATGTTTGTGAATCTCGTGCAATTTTGGTAAAGAGAAGAAAAAACATGTTATTGTCATGGCACTTTTGTGCAAGTTGTAACAGGCTAATACTTACATTAATGTTCCTATCAATTTTCTTACCAAACAAAAAAAAAAAGTCTAATTTAACAAATTACACATACGATCTCTTTACTGAACAGTCAAAGTCATTATAGTAAAGTACATTTAAGTCCTCATATATAGGCATCACTAAAACCACGTTTCTTGGGAAAAGCCTCGACTTGATGCTTTTTATAAATTCCACACGTGATGCCAAATCAGATATTACAGTCCACAGATGGAAACAGCATTTAAGGGTCATTTGAGTAACCTACAGGGCATCTAACCTTCTGTAGGGCCACCCACTGAGGGACATTTCCAAACCAGCGGTGCCACTGAAGGATAATTCAAGGTTCAAAGAAGACACGACCGGAGTTCGTTAACATACATTGATAATGACTTTTTAAATCATTGCTCTCTACGTTTGTTCCATTTAATAAACTAATCTTTTCTATTCAAACATTCAAGCAGATGAATCTCACAAAACTTGTCAAGAAAATGCCCAGGTCATATTTCACCCACCCCCCCCCCAGTATATTGTGAGAAAGATTAACCTATTTTTATTACTATTAATGACTACTTTACTATTACTAATTACTATTAATAAAATTATATAAAATATGAATTATTATTATTCTGTAGTATATTATATATTCTCTTGAGAACAAGCCATTCATTTTAGTCCTCTGAGCACATTTTGGTTTTTGATTTCTCTGAGACCACAGCTGTAAATCTAAGGGTATCTTAAAGTGGCCATGACAGTTTCCTTCCTTGGTCTTTAAAAATGTCTGGCATCACAATTCAGCACATTTTATGGAAAGATAAACATTAGGGGTTCTAGTTTAAGAGCGCTGCTATGCGACACGTCATGCATGCCAAGTCAGTGGGCAGTGGGTCATGGAGTTTGGATATTTTCTTGCAAGTCTAAGCCAAGTCTAGGCACAAGTGGCTTTAGCGAAACTGTGCATGCACGAAAAGCGCTGATGAGATTTAAATTTTAATGCAATTTAATTTGGAGGTTCTTCTATGGTTGTCCCTTTAATAAGTGCACTGTAAGTCGCTTTGGATAAAAGTGTCTGCCTAATGCATAAATATAAATAAATATAAATTTAGGTAAGCCTATTCATAAGAATTTGGTAGTGAAATGTGTCTGTATGCAATGCATTACAAGAATAGAAACATGGACCATTTGTATCTTAATGTTCTGTTGCGCTATAACTACATACTTGCTGTTAATTCTTTCCCGATTCCATCGTTCCAGTGCTTTGGTGTTTATTATCATCATGTAGACTTACTGTCAAGAGCCATCTCCCATCAGATATTTTTGCATCGGTTCAAGTACTTTAACCTTCTGCTGTGGCGCAACCAGAATTGTGTTGCGTCAATCACATGGGAGACCCAGGTTCCCTTCCCGGGTTGAAACTAGGAAGTAATCAAGTTCACATTATCAATGGTGAGTGAGATTCGGAGGTTCCATATTCCCTCTACCAAAACATTTTTTACTCCACAGAATGTTAGGTTTAGGGTTGGGGTTTAGGGGTAAAAAAAAATGCATTCCTCTTTTTTCCGTCCTTTACAGTCAAAAACAAATCACTTTACAAATTTTGTGGTAATTTCACACAGAAACTGGATCTCACACGTAGGGTTGACACCAGTACCGTAAAATACTGGATCATCCCGTGGTTAAAGATGAAATGACGTGTCCTGTATTGAATCAAGAATGGACGTGATTTGTCCCGTATTTAAGCTGATCTGAAGGCATCACTGCAAAATCGTTCAAGATCGTTAATTTAACCAAGATATATGTTGGAAATTGTGCCTATGGTGGGTAAGGGACCGTCTGAATTCCACTAATTGAGCTTAAACTTTCTAAAACTGTGGAGGGTGTGTAAGGGACTGTCTGAAACGTCAGCCAGCACCCATCCTCCCCTCCAACGCTCCGGTCAACGAATTTAGATAGAGTGTCCCATATTTTACAACTTCAAAAATGGCAGCCGTACTCACACGTGTGCTTACATTTAAAAACACTTCCCGCTTCGGCCACCGGAGGCAGTGCTATGAATTTCAGTTAGCACAGATTGAGTATAGCTATAAAAAAAAAATAAATAAAAAAAAGTCAACCTACTGTTTCCTTAAATCACTGTTAGATAAGTCTGGAACAAGCATTCAAATCGAAGCTGAACTTTTGACGCCCATCACCTCTAACTCACATCACAGTCTCTGTATTTCCACCCAAGACCGCACTTAAATGCGCTTGGCCTGCTTCTTTCGCAACTCGGAAACACTACCGACATGGCCCCATGAGAGATGTTTTTTTTTAACTGTACTCTAATAAATGCTTCAGTGTCGGAAAATAAAATGTCCGGAATTCATCACATCACAGGAGAATATATTTCATGGCCACTTGCAAGGGCTGAATATTTGGGGGTGACCTCTTTCTGAATTCTCAGGCTTACTGTATAAATAACCCACATGAAATCTCCCAAGATGCACTAGTTAACAAGAAAAACAATACCATTTCCTCTCAAACCCTCTCAATCCCAACACTTCACACAAAGTCTTTTTAAACTGACTTTGAATAGGCAAAAGGTACATTACATGCATCAAAGCCAATGTGAGGTTTTGTGGGTAGCTTTAATGCACTCATCATAAACTAATAGTTTGTACATATTGGGATGCCATCATTAAATCACATCTGAATGAATGCCAACCAGACATACTGAGTCAAGCTCCCTGTTTTTCTTCCAAACAGTGACACTTGAAACCCTTCTCCCTGGGGCGAACTTAAAAAAAAATACAAAGATTAATTCTAACTCTTCATATGCTTCCAGTCATTTCTAAGTTTTTAAAAAACATTGAGGCATGATTTAATATCTTAAGTCTGAATTGTATCGCATGAAAGTTACAATCTCCTGGTCTTTCCTTTAAATTCAACATGAACCATTTTAGATTCACAGCCCATTTTACTTCCATAATATGACACATTTGCATGTAAAACAGGATATTCAACTTGGGACAAATCTAGGTTGGGAGTTGATTGGATGATTAAAAAGTGAGCTGAATGCAAGTTTGCAGTGGATTGTGGAGGACTGATACACCTCTGGCACACACTTAATTTTGAGGCTTAAGGTCAAGTTCCCCAGTGCTAACATTTCTTTTTCAAATCTATCCTTATTTCCAGAACTTGCCAGGTTGTGCATCCAGCGAACAACAGTACAGGAAAAAGAAAAAAAATTTCCATGGTTGGAGGTCATGGTGTGATGAGATATCGCCCCGCTGTTAGTGGAGAGACCACTCGGGACACCATGGCAGTTACAATCGGTGAGTTGTCAATGCTAACTTATCTTGCTAGCTAACTCCGGTTTACAACTGATATAAACTTGATATTATAGATAACATGATAAATCAGCTTGAGCTTGTGAAATGGGTGGGGTGTGTGACGTTGGCACCAGGGCGGCATATAAAGGGTGGGTTTTAGGGCAACGCTGCGGTCTATTGGCCAGATGGTGGAAACACAGAATGATTTTGGTCTCGTAGCTGGAGTTCTGAGGTTATTGGCCACGGCTGGTCAGTTGATAACCCTGGCTCACACTAGCCCGATAGTGGAAAAGCAGCTACAGGGTCATGATGTTACTCCACAATCAGTTTAGGAAAACCAAGCATAGGCGAGTGACCAGTGGGTTATATAGGGTTGCCACTCATCCCGTAAATACATTCCACGATTAAAGATGAAATGGATCGCCCCATGTCATTTCAATCAATACAGGACACCATTTGTGCTGTGTTTTAAAGCCACCCCAGATGGACCCTGGTTGGATGTTAAAAATGAAAACAAGACACAGGAAACATCTTACTGGTTATTGACATACATCAGTCTTTTGCATTGCATACATAAATATAGAATGAGTAACCAGATTTGTTCACAGACATTTTCTTTCTTAAAATAAAGTGTTAAATAGGAGGCTAGCTTAAATTTGATTGAACTGATTTTAAACTCTTTGCTGATTGGTTGTCGTACCTTTTCGTATGAGCCAAGTTGAAGTTGTCATGAGACTTCGTTGAGTGCTCTGTAGTATAATAGCCCACAATCATCAATTCTAAGTTTTGCGATCATTATCCTTCATGTCTGAGAGCTTGTTCAGAAGATGGGGCAATGCTGGCTACAATATACCTTAGTAAATTAAAGAAAACTATTCATTCAGCATTTATTAAAATATTAAACCACGTTTAAGTATTTTATGTTTTGGCTGCCACAATCACCAACAGCTACAGATAGTCAAACCCAAAAAAGTTACTGGGAATAAGAGCTCTGTAGCAAAACAGTCACAAATCAGTTCATCTGAGCCTGAAAATCATTCTCCTCCACATCCAGCAGCTACTTCAGAAGATGGTACAATGCAACCCATGTCTCATAAATGAAAGAGAACTACCTACACCTTCATACGACACAACTAACACAATAAGGTAATTCATTACAGCTAAAGATTACAAATGTTGTTTTTTTTTTTTGGCAGCCACTATCACTATTAAGTGTAGGTCATCAAATACAGACAGTCACATGGAATAAGTGTCACAAAACAGCCGCAAATCAATTCAGTGGAGCCTTAGAATCATGATCATCTGTATCAGTGACTTCAGCAGCTGAGGCATTATCTACCGGCACGCTTCAAGTTCCCAGCATCCTTTGCTCTGTCCTGGTGTACTAAACACGATATTTCTGCTGCTGCAGAAAGCTGATTGACTGCACACACACGCACTTCTCCTTCAGTTAGTCTCCACGTCGTCAGCTCAGATTTGCAGGGGCTTACTAACCACAGCGGATTTGAGAGATTTCTTGCTGATTACTACTCACTTGGGTTGTGCGCTGTGAGCTGATTTCTTTAAGTAGCCTACTCATATGCACTGCCACCCTCAGGTATTGGCATAATAGCTAAACATTACAAAATTGGAAATGGACCAAATGATTACAACTTTGGGCACATATCATTGCAGACATTAACTAGATTTTTGCATTTTTGGAAGTGCAAAACTCACTGCCATCATGCTAGGATGTTGTGGATTGTCGCCAGGTTAACTGGTATGAAGTTGCTGAGGTGTCCTGTGTGGTTTCTATTGCGTTTCTAGGTGGTTGCTAGGGTGTTCTGGGTGGTTATTAGGTTGTTGCTTACTAGCTCAATGATATGCTCTATGATATTCTAGTCTAGGATTTTTTCACCCATTTTATTGTCTGCCAGTATAATCGCTTATTAAAGCAACTGCAAACCTCTCCTTATCAAGCCACATGAATGAAAGTATCATTCATGTCCGGAACACAAATTGTTTGCAGAGGTAGTGATGTGTTACATTTACTTCAGCAACTTTTTGGAAAAATTGTACTTTTAGGAGTATGTTTAATTGTGGGTACTTAAGTCAATTTCTAATGAAAATGTTTTACTTGTTTTAATTCAGTGTTATTGAATGCGTAATTTATTGAGAGTTAATTTATGGCTGAGGAATTTACAGCGAAGCTCTGTCACTCAAGTCATCACTGCAGATGGAGCAAGCGCTCAAAACAAGCACTTTCTTTTGTCACATAGCGGATATTTCAAGACTAAAATTACAGCTCCAATTTATAGCATGTTGTGGCAAGTTTTACCGATTGTGATAACGTGTGATAGTGATGGTCATTTTTAGGCTTTTAGGACCTCAGTTTATAAGAATACATATTTATATCAGTGCTGCAATACATCGGTGTCAGTACCCATGTAAAAGTGTAAATGCCTTTTGCTCTGCCCATAACGTGCAAACGGATAATGTTTTGCTAGTGTGTAATGTCCAACTCCTGTGGGCAGACGTTTACCGAGATATTTCTGTATTGAGATTTACTCTGGAAAAGAGCTCTTAAAAAGTGACAATGAAGACAGAATGTTGATATTTGGGTGAACTAAGTCAACCAACAGACTAATCAAACAACTGTCTGTGGTTGACACACACACACACACACACACACACACACACACACACACACACACACACAACAAAATGTCCCCACAAGGTCAAACATTTCGGGTTTTACTATCCTTATGGGGACATTTGGTCCCCACAAAGTGATAAATACACGCTCACACACACACACACACACACACACACACACACACACACAGGAAAATTGCATCACATTATATATGATAGAGTTCATTACACTACTCATTTTGTAACAGTATGGTTCTACATTCCACACACAGGTCAATGTAGCCCCTTAGTCACATGATATAAACTCACTCCATATCATCATTGCTGACATCTGACTAAAAGAAAACTTTTTTTTTTAAACATACTGTAGTACTGTAGGAACCCAAACCACACTCAAATGGATCATTTTGACTCTCTGTTTTTTTAATTCTGATTGGATGAGCCATGATGAAAATTGTAGTTAAATAGTAAATCTATCCAAACCTGTGGCTGCACATCAACACTGCACGTAAACTGTGTCAAGTCTACATTTAGGCTAATTAACTAATTAAGTATTGTTGTTCCTTAAGGCATCCATAAACTGTTACTATTGCTCAAACTAATCTGAATAATATCAAAACACCCTTGAAAACATCCTAGTAACCAGAGGTTAAATTGGGCCGGAGCGCAGCTCCGCCTCCTCAGGTCCACAACACACCCTACCGGAGCTCAGCTCCGTCTGTTTCAGCACCAAATATTGTTATTCCACTTGAATTATTTTTCATCTCCTTACTCCTGGCAAATATATGGCAAATGAGACTGAATAATTAGCAAGACTACACAGAGACACCCAGGCCTGGAATTAGCAGACGTCATAAATGCAATAATCGCTGGTTCAGCACCCCGCCCACAGCCATCAAGGGAAAACTGTCACAATTCTAAGCATAACAGCGACGTTACCATGGAAACCCACTAAAGGCTAGAGCGATCGAGCAGCTACCACTGAAGTCCTCTGTTCACAGTCATGAACCTCGGTCTGCCTCTTCTGGACAGATGGTGCCTCTCCATTGCTCCGGTAAGTGATAGGAAAACAATAAAACTAGGTAAAAAAAGTTTGAGCTGAAAGAAATGTTAGCTATCTGTACGATTAACCGTTCAATTGAGCTAACATTAATGTTAGCGACCTCAGTAACATTAGCTACATTAGTTGACATTGACGCAAAACCGCCACAAGATCCACCGTGGTAAGGTTGGTTTTATATTGGACGTCGGATATTCGACACATTCGAAAAATCTATTATGCAGCTTAACCTTTTGACCTACACTTGTCCAAACATTTTTGGTGAACTCCGCTAACTGCCTTACACATAACACAAAGCTTCTTTGATTTTATAAATATTTTTTTAAATGTTAAAAAATGCAATACATCTAAAAATCAATCACGAAAGGTTTTCATGCACTTAGTTATAGCATGCTGTCCAGGATGGTCCCAGAGCATGAGCTGGAGCTTTTTGATCAAATAAATGTGTCGTCACCAACAAGAATTGAGGCAGCTGTGTAATAGTCTGGCAATGAACTACTGTAGTGTCAAACAAGGTTTCAGGGACTACAAGAAAAACCCAAACATGGCAATTAAAGAGGATCTTCTGAAATTAAAACACACAGTAGATACACTGGCTGAGCACAGCTGAATGTGAAAGGGGATTTTCAGCGATGAATACTATTGTTTCACCACTGAGAAATCAGCTGAAGATTGTCAATGTGTCCTCAGTGATGTTTGTAAAGTTACCCACGGTCCACCACTAGAGTTGTGGAACCCAATGAAGTTTGTTAGGAGGTGGGTGATGACAAGGAGGTCAGCAGACCATGCGGCCTGTAGACAAAGGCAGCATAATCCAGAGGAGCCTGCCTTTACTCCTATTTGGAAGCTGATGAATGCATGAATTGTAGTATGTGAATAAGTAAATGTGACGTATTTAAAGTGTAAACTGTTATGTCTGCACACAAGTGCCTCAAGTGTTGTTCGGGGTTGTTTCATAATGCACTGAGTAATTACCTCCCGTGTCGGTGTAAATAATTCAAACATAACATAAACTGCCAAAGAAATTGGCCCGGATTCTTTTAAAGTGCTCATATTTTTGTTGTACTGCACATTGCTGCAGCTCCTCTTTTAACCCTGTGTGTTGAGCTCTCGGTTTTAGCGACCGAGTGACAAACATTTTTAAGGATTTACATTTTCTTTTGATTGTTGATTCAGACTCATTTCACACAAGACGCTCACATGTGTGAAAAAGCAGCAAGTGCTCCACAAGATGCCCTTTTTGCAGCTAATTTAGCAATTCTTTCATCTTTAAAATATTTATATAAATATTAAAAGTAAATAATACGTATATAATATTATATATTAATATATTCTGTAATATATTAATACTGCACTGCAAGTGTTGAGTCTGTGTGAGCCCCCTACTGACAGCTGCCCCCCCCCCCACACACACTTTTAAAAGTACTGCTACGCCCCTGCCAAAACTGATATCTAGACAGCAGGACCGTCAAACAACGACCATTATAATGCTTATTTATACAACAATTGAATTATAGTAAATGAGATGCAGATTTCTTTTGTTTTTGTCAACAATACTTACTATAATATTTGACAAAGGAGTCATTCCGTGTCAACTCAAGCAGAGGTCCCCCGCTCAAATTGTTGCTTTTGATCATTTTTGTACTGGTGAAAAAATAACATTATATTTATGTTCAAAAACTAAAAGGTAAATTTTTTTAGTTTTAACATTATTTGTACTTAAGACATGTTTTGTTGAACAAGAAAAACTAGCTTCATACCATGTGACACACATTTGGTGTTCAACCGTTGCAAAAGGGTACAATGTAAACATTTACTGATGTAGCCACTTTGAGAGCCTCATACCTCTGGGACGTAACCATTTAGGACTCTAAAAATGAAAGTTTGTCCTCAAACAGAATTTAAAAGGATATTAAGATACTGTATATTTAATTATTCTGGAGCTATAGACACTCCAACTTTGGAAAAACACCACAAAACTTATATTATCAATTCATAAAACTATTGTCGATAGTCTCGATCACAAGCGAAGAATTCCCATAATGACATTTTCACGCATAGGTTCAAACAGTAAGCATGTGGTAACTTATCTGAACAAGTAAATCAAGAAATCAGTGATTCATCCAACCTTCAATACATCGTTTGTTCGCTAAATGACGAAAGAGTCACAAACACAATACAGATGATGAGAGACACATGGGCGTGGCATCTCATATGACATCATCATCATCAAGTGTTCACTGCAGGCGTTTTTGTTGATCAGATATTTATAGGCATGAGTTTACTGGGTGCACAGGTTGGAGAGGTTTTGGGAGGGTCAGGGTGTTTCCTACTTACAAAATTCACAACACACCTGCTGGAATGCCAAATTCAGGGTGCTTAAGAACAGAGAGATTACAGGCACTTTCATGTCCCAGCATTATTGTTACTACAATTAACAGATATCAACTTTTTATATCAAGGTCACATTAAAATAGATTTGGAAACTTTTTAACAAGCCTTGATCATCTCAACGTGGGCGGGATTATAGGCTGATCATTATAGTTGCACCGCCTCTACTGACGTGACATCATTTTAAACACGACACAAACTGAATAAAACAATAACACAACCGCTAGCTGTTAGCTACTAGCTCATTGTGCTGTATAAAGCAGTTATTACATGGTGGTTTTACACAAGTGTAACAGTTAAATTGGTCTGGTTGTTTTAGAAGCTTTCCAGTAGCTGGTCGACTAAATAAAGTGAAGCTTTCAAGCAGAGTATAGAGTTAACATAACAAAACATACCATCCTCTATCATGGCTGAGTCCAGGGCACTATCCCTCCAATTGCTCACCAGTTTAGATAGTGTCCATTTGGTCGAACCACTTCCACTTTTCCTTGATGTTTCTGTAGTCACTTTTAAGTTGTTTTAACTTTTCCCTACACTGTTGGTCGGTCCGGTGGTAGCCGTGTGCGTCCAACAGCTGAGACACTTCCTGAGAGACATTTTTGTTTTGGTCATCGCTAACGAGTGGACCATCTGCACCTCGTTTATTGACCACGGCGTGGTTTTGCACACAAACATCTCTTTTTACACAATTTGAAAGTCGCTTGAACAAATGATACTGTTATCGCTGAAGCTAACTTTAAAACTAGCGTGTTGATGTCCCGTGTCGGAAATGCAGTGATGCTGGTAGTGACGATTCTCCCAGACCAATCAGTGATCTGCAGGATTTTGATGTCACATTTAGTATCGGATCAGCTCGCTTGGAACCTCGACCGAGGTGGTGCTAAAAAAGTATCAGGTACTATCCACAGTGGAAAACCCCCAAAAAGCGAGCAGAGACGAGTTGAGTCGAGTTTTACCGTGCAGTGGAAAAGCCCCATATGTCCCTCTAAACAAAGAGCTAACCAAGTATGTACATGCATCACAGGAAATGTATGCTAATTTCATAGCTAACAATTTATGTATCCTAAATACACACAATTAAATAATATTTTCACACTTTTTTGCATGATTTGGCAAAATAACAGCTTGATGGTAAATTACCAATAAAAATATTCTGCTAAAAAGTCATTTATACCTTGATTTTTCCATATTTCATCTAAAGTATGCTCTTCACAGACACTTGTCAACTTGGTTAACAATTACACAAACTTTTGAAATCATTTGGTGTGGTGGAAATGATGCCACAACTGTGCAACCGTCATAATAAAATAAAAATAAATAATAGTAATAATTCACACAATAAATATTTAAATTATTTATGCTTATTTTGATGATCATAGTTTTAAACATGTAATAATTAGTATTTTTATAATGTATATTTTCATAGTTTAATATTGAAAGTCCACGTCTGGAACAAAGCTCAAACATTCAAATCTATACATAAAGGCATTTTAAAAGTACCAAATATAATGAAAGCCTGGTAAAAAAAGAAAAGTGTCATTATTTTCAATGAGACCTGTATTTAAGTTTTTAAGATGTAAACGGGTCAAGTCATCAATTTCGAAGTTATTGTACTTGTTAACCATGGACAAAAGTGTCAATGAAGATCATGAAATGAAAAATGAGACAAATTATGTTTTAAAGTGCACACAGTCATTTTTTGAAGAATGGCTTACTGACACCTAGTGGCCTGGATGCAGCATCATTCAAACATGTTTTCAGTTATCAATACCATTGTAGAAATTCACTACACACAGTAAACCAGGATTAATTCAATCCATGAATCAAAGTGTCCAATAAAAGTGCGGTTATTGAGATTAAGTGAGTATTCAGCTGGTCATGTGATACGAACATGGCAGCCCCCATAAGGCGCCCCTGCCCCATGTAGAATAAAAGAGCTTTTATAAGGTTACTGATCTTCTTACATGAGTGGTCATGATTATGATTTTATAACTTTGTTTCAAAATTGCTATTAATTTCTTTAAAAGTAAAACTTTTTAAATGAGAAAAAAAAGGGGTGGGGTCAAGGGAAATTTCACTTGTGAGCAGAATATTTTTATTGGCCATTATTTTCAATTAAGAATAATATTAATTATTATTATTATTTTGTGTAATCAAGATACATCAAATGCTTGCTAGGTAATTAGCCACTGCGAGAAAAAGCGGTCGGTCATTTTATTCCAAAAACTATTTTAAATGTCCACCACTGAATGATATTAAACAATACATATTGGAGAAGAGCTGGAAATGACATTTGTTAGTAGAGCAAAATTATGGTTTAAGAAAAAGCATAAAAATAACATAAATCTTCTGTGATGCATGTATACTTCCTGTTGAACATTGAGAGTTTTATTTCTAAAAGTCCACAGGGCCAAAAGTGCCCATAGTTGAAGAAACAGCCAGAAATGTACAACCATAGGGGTAAGCAAGAAAACACACCCCAGTTTAGGGCCAAATATAGTCATGAAGCACAGTTCTTCCACTGCACGCATCAAATTCACAGAGACGCACACTGGGCAAATATCTGCGGTAAGAAACCGTCTGCAAATCAAACTAAAATTGAATTGTGGTGACATCACCACCTCAGCGCTGGATACAGTGTGGTCGTATCATTTGTTCACTTTCTCACTTTATTGCTACCAAAAGGCACCACCGGAGTGTCACCACACCCTACAGTCCACCGAAAGACTCAACTGCAAGGAAAGATCATTAAACTGCTATAGACTACAACGAGTACATACTAAATTGTGGATGCTACAAATAGCATGTGGTTTGTCATCAGCTGGTTATTATAATAATCCTTTACATTTATATAGTGCTTTTCTAGGCACTCAAAGCACTTTAGGACAGTGGTTCTCAAAGTGTGGGCAGTGGTGGCTCAGTGGTTGAGGCTCAGGGTTACTGACCAGAAGGTCGGGGGTTCAAGCCCCAGCACCACCAAGATGCCACTGTTGGTCCCTTGAGCAAGGCACTTAACTCCAGGTTGCTCCGGGGGGATTGTCCCTGTAATAAGTGCACTGTAAGTCGCTTTGGATAAAAGTGTCTGCCAAATGCATAAATATAAATATAAATGGTGGTATTGTAAGGAGAGCGTGGCAGACTGATCCATCCAGCTCAATCACTTTCACACATTAAAAAAAATGACAATACACACAAGAACTAATGTGCGCAATTTCTTTTCCTCTGCCTTGTTTAAACTTTCACTTTGCACCGCAGCACGTTTTGTTGGAGCAGCTCTCGTTCATGGTGTCGGGTACACTCGCAGATCTCATGTAAACAAGTTGCTTTCACGCCAGTTTCCAATGGGCGAAGACAAGGGCGTAGATTTGGCTTCAATGTTGGAGGGGTTGCAGTGTGAACTTATCATTCAGTTTTAGAAGCACTGGTACAGGGGGACTCTCCTTAAACACTGTTCAGCATGCACCTGGATGATGCGACAGCAGCTACAGTGCACCAGTACGTGCACCACACACCTGCTATTGGTGGAGAGTACAGCCAATTCATGTATATTGGGGATTATTAGACAGCCATAATGGATAGAAGACAATGGGCAGATTTTGCCAGGACACCAGGGTTACACCACTACTCTATAACGAGAAGTGCCCTGGGATTTTTAATGACCACAGAGAGTCAGGACCTCAGTTTAATGTCTCATCCGAAACACAGTGCTTTTGGTTATGGTGGGTTGTGATTTTAAACAGTAGATGTGTCCCAAATGATGCATTGCACAAATGATGCACTATGTATTTGCAATACACTGATGAGCCAAAATATTATGGCCACCTGCCTAATTTGCTGTTGGTCCTCCATGTGCCACCAAAATAGCACTAACCGACTCTATAAGACCCCTGAAGGTGTCCTGTGGTATCTGGCACCAGGGCATTAGCAGAAGATCCTTCAAGTCCTGCAAGTTGCAAGGTTGGAGCCGTCGTGGATCAGACTTGTTGGTCCAGCACATCCCCCAGATGCTCAATCGGGTTGAGATCCTTGCAATTTGGAGGCCAGGGCAACGCCTAGAACTCTTCATCATGTTCCTCAAACTATTCCCGAACAATGTGTGCAGTGAGGGAATATCATTGCCATGAAGGGGTGTACCTGGTCTGCAACGATCTTTAGGTAAATGGAACACATCAAATTGACGTCCACATGAATGGCCGAACCCAGGTTTTCCCAATTGATTATTGCCCAGAGCATCACACTCCCTCCGTCTCTGCTTGTCGTCTTCCCACAGTGCATCCTGGTGCTCACGTGCCCATTGTAGGCACTTTCGACGATGGGCAGGAGTCGTCATATACACACACACACACACAAACACACGTACGCACTTTTAAATGTTTTAATGATCTATTTATTTTTTACACAAACCTATCGATTTACTTCTGAAGTCATGAACTGATCGACTGTAGTTGTGTGGATTACTTTTATGGGGTCTAAATTTGACTGAGCGTCAAACGGTCATCAGACTCACAGCACACACTCACTGTCACTGTATGGACAAACAGTCATCAGACTCACAGCACACACTCACTGTCACTGTATGGACAAACAGTCCTCAGACTCACAGCACACACTCACTGTCACTGTATGGACAAACAGTCCTCAGACTCACAGCACACACTCACTGTCACTGTATGGACAAACAGTCCTCAGTCTCACAGCACACACTCACTGTCACTGTATGGACAAACAGTCCTCAGTCTCACAGCACACACTCACTGTCACTGTATGGACAAACAGTCATCAGACTCACAGCACACACTCACTGTCACTGTATGGACAAACAGTCCTCAGATTCACAGCACACACTCACTGTCACTGTATGGACAAACAGTCCTCAGACTCACAGCACACACTCACTGTCACTGTATGGACAAACAGTCCTCAGTCTCACAGCACACACTCACTGTCACTGTATGGACAAACAGTCCTCAGTCTCACAGCACACACTCACTGTCACTGTATGGACAAACAGTCATCAGACTCACAGCACACACTCACTGTCACTGTATGGACAAACAGTCCTCAGTCTCACAGCACACACTCACTGTCACTGTATGGACAAACAGTCATCAGACTCACAGCACACACTCACTGTCACTGTATGGACAAACAGTCCTCAGTCTCACAGCACACACTCACTGTCACTGTATGGACAAACAGTCATCAGACTCACAGCACACACTCACTGTCACTGTATGGACAAACAGTCATCAGACTCACAGCACACACTCACTGTCACTGTATGGACAAACAGTCATCAGACTCACAGCACACACTCACTGTCACTGTATGGACAAACAGTCATCAGACTCACAGCACACACTCACTGTCACTGTATGGACAAACAGTCATCAGACTCACAGCACACACTCACTGTCACTGTATGGACAAACAGTCATCAGACTCACAGCACACACTCACTGTCACTGTATGGACAAACAGTCATCAGACTCACAGCACACACTCACTGTCACTGTATGGACAAACAGTCATCAGACTCACAGCACACACTCACTGTATGGACAAATAGTCATCAGACTCACAGCACACACTCACTGTCACTGTATGGACAAACAGTCCTCAGTCTCACAGCACACACTCACTGTCACTGTATGGACAAACAGTCATCAGACTCACAGCACACACTCACTGTCACTGTATGGACAAACAGTCATCAGACTCACAGCACACACTCACTGTATGGACAAATAGTCATCAGACTCACAGCACACACTCACTGTCACTGTATGGACAAACAGTCCTCAGTCTCACAGCACACACTCACTGTCACTGTATGGACAAACAGTCATCAGACTCACAGCACACACTCACTGTCACTGTATGGACAAACAGTCCTCAGTCTCACAGCACACACTCACTGTCACTGTATGGACAAACAGTCATCAGACTCACAGCACACACTCACTGTCACTGTATGGACAAACAGTCCTCAGACTCACAGCACACACTCACTGTCACTGTATGGACAAACAGTCCTCAGACTCACAGCACACACTCACTGTCACTGTATGGACAAACAGTCATCAGACTCACAGCACACACTCACTGTCACTGTATGGACAAACAGTCATCAGACTCACAGCACACACTCACTGTCACTGTATGCACAAACAGTCATCAGACTCACAGCACACACTCACTGTCACTGTATGGACAAACAGTCATCAGACTCACAGCACACACTCACTGTCACTGTATGGACAAACAGTCATCAGACTCACAGCACACACTCACTGTCACTGTATGGACAAACAGTCATCAGTCTCACAGCACACACTCACTGTCACTGTATGGACAAACAGTCATCAGTCTCACAGCACACACTCACTGTCACTGTATGGACAAACAGTCATCAGACTCACAGCACACACTCACTGTCACTGTATGGACAAACAGTCATCAGACTCACAGCACACACTCACTGTCACTGTATGGACAAACAGTCATCAGACTCACAGCACACACTCACTGTCACTGTATGGACAAACAGTCATCAGACTCACAGCACACACTCACTGTCACTGTATGCACAAACAGTCATCAGACTCACAGCACACACTCACTGTCACTGTATGGACAAACAGTCATCAGACTCACAGCACACACTCACTGTCACTGTATGGACAAACAGAGCTGAAATGTGCTTATAAAAATCTGCACTTCAGTTCTGCTGAAGAAGGAAAGTCATACACATCTAGGATGACTTAAAGATGAGTCAATCATGACAGGATTTTCATTTTTGGGTGAACTAATCCTTTAAGACAGCTAATAAAAATCTGGGCGTTCATGAACAAGTGTTCTAAAAGGAATTTGTTTGAAACAAGAAAAACTGGGTTCAGTGAAAACAATGACCAAACCCAACAGAAGGAATGAGAAACTCCTGAGGGTGCGTTCCCAGAAGAATTACCTTCATGTACCATGATTCACTGCTTGACTAATGGTTCGAAATTGCACACTACCATACTACTTCTGTGGCATGCAATATGTATACTGTTCACAGAATGTGCATTTTCTGCATGGAACACCTGGATGATCTGATGCCTTCTTGACTGATTATTTGATCGGACTGCCAACAGTTCTGAAATTTTCACATTAAAATTGGTTTAAAAAAAGCGAAACACCTGTATTTATTTACATATGATGACGACTGAATGGCATTTGCTGAATTAAACATGTAACGTTCAGTAGCGAGGTGAGGTGACAGCTATGTAGCAACTGTTTAAAACTATTCCCGCTGCATTCCGGTTTCTGCTTTGACATCTCATTTAAACAAATAGTAGGCAGTATACAGTGCTATACTGTGCAGTAAAGTAATATACTAGCATTTCATTTTGAACACAGCCCAGCTCTCTGTGACTGGGACTGACATGTTACATTCAACTCTCCAAAGACCAAAGTCGTCAATATCATCATTCCAAAAACTTTCCACAACATTTGCAGCTTATCAGTTATATGTTCAGACTTCTGCATTGCAATCAGTTGCGACACACTTGAGAACCAATGGCGTTTGGTTTATTCAATGTAAAATCTGCCGTGACGTGTCTTCACATGCCAAATGTAAATATACCTGAATACCAATGAGTTGGGACTGCTTTTATAACACTATTTCATAACATGGAAAGAGCAGTGTAAACATCATACCAAGCATCTTCTTTTGTCTTCCACAGAAATAAGAATGTCATATGGGTTTGGAAAGAGTGATTTAAATGATAAAATGTTCACTTTTGCGTGAATTCAAGACTTGAAGCATATGTGATGTGAACACTGGCTTACCTCCTCATCTGATGAACAGAAGGGTTGAATGGGATGATCCAACAGCACAACACACCGAGAAAGTAAGAGAGAAAGAGATCAGAACTTACAACTAACACATCAACATGTGCATGCATTCATATTTCAACATCAACCCTTTGAACAGGACTAAAAACCCTGATGAAATCCCTCTGAAATGAGCGATAAAAGGAAGCTTTTGTTCATTACGTTCAGATTACTTTGGTGAATTTGAAAAGTGAGTTTCTTCATATATTTCCACATACGGACCGCAATAAAATGTTTTATTTACGTTTTTGATCAGGTTTAAGTGTTTTTAACTGCCCCATCCTTCAATAACGGTTCCTTTGCCAAGCTTGAATTGTTTTAGAACTGTTCACATGCAATCCACACAAAATACACTGAAGACACATCCACATCCAGTATCACCTGCACTGAAATACACATCTAAACGGCCAAAGACGTCCACCCAGCGCAGGTTTACATACAACAACAATTAAAAACAGTGCAGATGGGTGAACGAACACGTCTACGATGTATTGCACTCAAAACAGCAAGAGGCAGATACTAAATGATTAGATTCTCCTCTTCGGAGTTGTAACTTAACAGCATCTTTTAAAAGTGGCCCAAGATATGTATCAAATGGTCAAAGATGTCTCTTTGTGTATGTTTAAGATGGGTCCCCTTTGGTGTTAGGAATAGTTAAGCCACAGTTTACCATCTAATCCAATCTAATCTACCCAGACGTTGACATGTGGCCTTGTTAGATTGTTAGGAGATGATCAACGCTATTAGCTTCACCTGTGAGTGATCATAATGTTTTGGAACATCAGTATATACACACCATGCACTCAGCCATGTAGTGTATGAATTTGCAAGGTGTAGTATTGTCCCAAATGGAACACTTAATGTTTTTTTACTGCATTTGGAATGTGTGCGAAATAAAAGTCACACCTAGAGATATGCTCTCGATACCCAACAAACTGTTCGGCAGCAGTTAAACAAATCTAAACACACAGCTGCCATGCCACGTGTTAAATTTAAGACATTACAGCATCATTTCGCAGAAGTAGAGAATAAGGCATTTTTGCAGCTTAGTTTCAATAAATGCTTTAATTGCACTGCGGATTAAGTTGAGTTTTTATAGTTGAAAGACCTCTTAAATGTCAAAATATGAAGGAAAATTTTATTCCCCATGACATGACCCCTTTAAATCCGAGGCCTCAACTGAGCAAGTAGTGGTGGTGGTGCCTCCAGGTTGCTCCGGGGGGATTGTCCCTGTAATAATGCCAAATGCATAAATGTAAATGTACTGCCACATTGGTGGAGAATGCAGGCACCTAATGTGAGAAGGAGACACTGCAGGTGGGCACCATGGATGACGTCATGCACCCTCTCGCTCGCCTATTGGTAAGTTTTGCATTTACATTTGCAAATTTACCCTGCGGTTAGTTGAGGCTGTCACCTTTAACCTGTGTTTCTCTGTCCCTGTCCTGGTGCGAGCGAGCGGGAAAGCTGGCCCGGACAGCTTTCCCTCTCGCGTGTGGATGGCAGAAGAGGGAGCATCTTTGGCCCTGTACCCCGACATAGACGAGCATGTGAGGATGTGCTGCCGGGACAATGCTTCGGAGTAGGGGAATGTGATGGAACAACAGGCCCCTCCCGTGGATCATCATTACTCTGCATCTTCGGAGGGCCAATCTTCAGCCAGGCCCACAATTGGAGTGGGCAGAGGAGAGACAGTGTAGGGCCTTGGTGACTTTTCCCCATTTGGCAGGGCGTGATGGGGCACACCTAAACTCAATGAAGAGCCAAATCACCTCTGCCTTTAAAAATTGAGAGCGCCTCTCCTTGAGAGACAGGCCTCTACCCGTTGGTGTCTTCATAGGTCCACGAACGGAACAGGGAGGGTCCAGTGAGAATTAGATGCGTCGCCGGACCCACACCCCAGATTGGAGCATGTGTTGCAGCCATCGGGCCAGGATGCCAGGTCGCTATTCTACTTAAGCACCAAGGCCAAATGAAGCCAGGCTGCTCAAGAGGAGCCACCTCCCCACTCATATCGGAACCCTCAAGTGGAGCATGTGCGGCCTCCGGACTGCGCCCACTATCACCTGGACCTTATCCTCTCTGCACTACCCTTCCTTCACATAGCCCCATGCACCATGAGGATGCCAGTTTCCACTTTGTTTAGGACACTTTCCCTTTTGGACGATTTATTCCCCTTCTTTTGTTATTTTAAATAAACGCCTCTCCGAGGCCTGATGCCACACCCACCAAGTCTGTCTCTTGCTCACCTGCCACACCATGTAAAGATAGTAAGATAAAAACACTAACTGTCATACAGCATAAGCTTACATAAGGATACATATCTGTATATGAATGTTTGCATGAAATGCCACCCATCGGAATAGGATTGGGAACAGAGAACAGGTTCTTGTTCAGAACTGGTTCCATTCTTCACAAAATGCCGGAATTGGATGATCTTCATGACTTTCGGTTCCGTTAACGGTTCCCCTGCTTGAAGGAGCGCTGTCCTCTACTGGGTCAAAAGCATAAAATACACAAACAAATGACTCTTATGAGCTGGTTCTTTGGAATCTACGGTGCGAAACATTCAGCGCTTCTGGTCTAGTCCGGTATAGTATTAATCTTACACTGATGTGCAAGTTATAAATGATCAACTCAAAATTAAAGAAGAAATGTTGATTGTTGTTACACGGTTGCAGTACAATATTAGACAACCGTTAACCGACAATGCCTTTAATGCTGTTCACAAAGCTTGATTTGTATAGAATCCAGAACATTCCTTTATATATCTCAAAATATTTATCATATCTGGAGAAGGCGCTATGCTCTGTTGTGTATGTAAATCTATATTGTGGTATGAATCCAGAATAATATGATGAATATTTCAGATGTGCTGCACCACTTCACTACATCAGCATACGTATAGTTAACCAATGGCATTCCAGCATCACCTACTCCTGCCAAATCAAACCAGCATCTGAGCAAAGCAGCTCTATCAGTCTCTCACTCGACCATTTCACACATTTGTGTATTTCTGCAGCTCACTGATTCTAATCCAAGCAGAGATGTGTTTTCTGAGTGTTGAACGGGGAGCACAAGCCGAGGAATGCACACTGCAAAATTCCTAACCGATCTGGCATGTGAACGGCAGACTGCAGCTAACAACTGTTGATTCAGCTGGACTTCAGAGAGAGACCAAACTTTACTTGTTTTCCTGTTAATCCCTGAAGATAATGCCTTCATTTAGGGGATTTAACCATATAGAGTCTCCAATACTGTACAGGTTTTGTGTATGAAATAGTGACATGTTGGTTTTTACGCACTAACCAGTTGCATATTTGTTTTTTCTTGCATTAACTAGTTGCATGTCAGGCTTTTTCGCTGTATAATAGTTTCTCCTATCCCATCTTAATATGCAGAGGCAGCCATAAGTAAGCAAATCATTGATTCGTTTTTGTTGAAAACTGGAACTGTCTCTGTAGCACTATAACAATTCTGCTGTTCGTTTTGAGTGACCCATCTTAAGAAAGACTATAACATGAACTCGACCAATGGCGTGAGTTAGGGGTGGGACTTTCTGCTTGTAAGATAAATGGCTAAAGGGGGCGTATTCAGAAAACAATGTTTATTTTGCAATTCCGTTTAGTGGTGCTGGTGGCGCATAAATTACATACTTCAGCTTTAACGAACTACATATTGGGTTCTGTGCATTAACTTCTTGCATGTCTTGTTTTGTGTATTTACTAGCTGCATATCAGGATTTGTGCCCCAGCTAGTTGCATGTCATTTCTTGTGAATTAACAAACTGAATCATGGGTTTTGTGTATTAGCCTTTTTTGTTTTTTCAATTCTGATGACATTAAGAGAAGTGTTTTAAAATTGTCTTCAGTATATATAGCATTCATGTAGCTTATGGCTAAAGCATTTCTTAAAGACTGGTCACGGCTACACAAGCCGTTCACACCAAAGAGCACACAGGTCTCTGAGGCCTAGTCCACACTAATAAGTTCTCTTTTTCTCTCCGTTTTGGCCTTCTGTCCACACCGAGACGGCGTTTTTGTCCGCGAAAACTGAGCTTTTTGAAAACGCACTCTAATGTGGATACATTTGAAAACACTGTTTTCGTGTTGTAGTGGGGACTGTGAAAACGGACGCTTTGGAAACGATGACAGAGTTTTAGTCATGTGATCTATCCAACCAAAACAATCAAGATGGCTGCCTGTGTTATAGCGGGGCTGTTGTACATGACACTCACTTTGATAGCGTTGTTAAAAAATAAATGTCACTTTGTACAACCTTCACATTGCATTCTTTCAAAGGCGAAGGGAAATTTACTCGGAATTGGTGTCCGGCGATGGAACACGAGGACTATTGCTTTTCAGACCGTACATGCAGCTTTTAGATTTTCCGCATGTGCAGTAACATTATTTAAGCGTTTTCATACGTTTCAGTGTGGACGAGCAACTTTTGGAAAACGCTTGAAAATGCTAGTGTGGACGGAGAGCGTTTTGAAATGAAAACGCTGTTTTCAAATGTATCTGGATTAATGTATAGGTAGTCTGAGATGTCCGTTTTAGATCTCTTCATCTGGCTAACCCTATTAAAAAGATCAGATTTAGAATCTAAATCATAAACGTCTCAAAAGACAGTATTTTCTTTGATAAAGAAGCAGCCTGACACATTATCAGGTGCATCAATAGAGCTGTTTACAGCAGCATGAGAACAGATGGTAAACAGTGAGTGTGCTTCCTATATCCATTGTCTGTAGGAATGTGATGCCAACACTGGTTTAAGATCCTTTGCTGCTTTGCCTTCTCTCAACTGTAAAGAAGACTGGTGCTGTGGTGGTGTAATGGTCAATGCTGTTAAGTGGAAGGTTTCTGGTTTGAGCTTGTCAGGAGACATCCATTCTTTAGATAAGGACTGCTTCCTAAAAATGAGTCCCAAATAAAGTGCTTTGAAATTTGTTCTGGCTGGTTGCTAGAGTGTTCTGGCTGGTTCCTATGTGGTTGCTAGGGTGTTATGGCTGGTTGTTAAGTGGTTACCAGAGTGTTTTGGCTGGTTTCTAGGTGGGTTCTAGGACAGGTGGTTGCTAGGGTGTTCTTTGTGGTTGCTAGGGCCTTACTAGAGTGCTCATTTTAGTTCCTATGGTTTTGGTTGTTTGGGCTTTGCTAGATGGTTACTAGGTGTTGTGGCTTGTTTCTGGTGGGTTTCTAGACAGTTGCTAGTGTGTTCTGGCTGGTTAAAAGGGCTTTGTGCTTGTTTTGGTTCCTAGGGTGTTTTGGCTGTTTGCTAGATGGTTGCTTTGGTGTTCGGAGTGGTTCCTAGGGCCTTGCTAGGGTGCTCGTTTTAGTTCCTTTTGTTTTTTATTTGGGCTTTGCTAGATGGTTACTAGGTGTTCTGGCAGGTTTCTAGGTGGTTGCTTGGGTATTCTGGCTGGTTGCTAGGTGGTTAATAGGGTGTACTTGCTGATTGCTAGGTGGTTACTAGGGTGTTCTTGCTTGTTAAAAGGGCTATGCTAGGGTGCTCATTTTGGTTCCTAGGGTGTTCTGGCTGGTTGCTTGGTGGTTGCCAGTGTGTTTTGGCTGTTTGCTAGGTGGTTGCCTGGGTGTTCGGAGTGGTTGCTAGGGCATTGATAAATCGTTGTTAGGGCTGCTAGATAGTTACAAGGTGTTCTGGCTGGTTTCCAGTTAGTTGGTAGGGTGTTCTAACTAGTTGCCAGGGTGTTCTAACTAGTTGCCAGGTGGTTTCTGCTGTGCTCTGGCTGGTTGCTAGGTGGTTGATTTGGTGTTCTAGCTGGTTGCTAGGGCTATGCTGTGGAGCTCATTTTGGTTCCTAGAGTGTTCTGGCTGGTTTTAGGGCCTTGCTAGGGTGCTCCTGTTGGTTCATATGGTGTCCTGGCTGATTGCTAGGCAGTTGCTAGGGTTTTTAACTGGTTCCTAGGGCCTTGCTAGGGTGCTCATTTTGGTTCCTTTGGTTTTGTCTATTTGGGCTTTGCTAGATGGTTACTACCCAGATAGCAAAAAATGTCCGCACGGCTTCTTTTTGCCGCCGTCCCCAAGCTGTCGGCTATAGGTGCGTCCCACTGGCGGGGATGAAGCGTTTGCCGCCGAATTCGTCACTCCCATTTCTTGCGAGATGCCGCCGCGGTCAGACGGCGGGTCGCCCGCTTCATTTTCTCTGGCGGTTGCCTCGCGGCAATCGATCATGATCGGCCGGCGGCAAGCCGCTTTGAAATAGCCTACAAGGACAGCTTAGACTCTCAAAATCGACCAGCCATGTTGGCTATTATTATTTTTGCTCCAAAGCCATTAGGGTTTATAACAGATTCTTGACTCTTGATTCCATGATAAGGTAAGGTTTAGGAAATGACATTTAAATTACTTTGAAACTCTGAAGCGATTATACAGTAATATATGTAAAATATATTGAATTATTTATACACAGGTGAAAATTGTTTACATTTATTTGATTGATGCACATTGAGACATGCAATAAACCAAAAATAATTCCTTTTGTAAAACTTACTTGGCAATAAATATCTTTCTGATTCTGATTAGGTTTTAAAATAGATATTTAATACAGGGTATGAACAATTTAGCAGAATAAATTGATGAAGTTAGACTTTTCACCAATGCCTGACTATCAGTGAACAGTGAAAGACATCTGCAACATGGCCAAAATATCGGGTATACTTTAATTATTTTTTATTAATTTGCAACCATGGTGATATCTATCATAAACATGAAAATCCCTGTTTTGACGTGAAGGATAAACTCAGTGAAAAAGCGAAATTATCCTCTGGTTTCACAGTTATGCAGAAATTTCGTTTATGTCTACATTTTTCCAACCTCGATTTTTTTTGTTATTTTACCTTTTACAGGTTTTGCAATTATAACCTGTACAAATGTTTAAGAAAGTGTTAAAGTCCCTGTAAAGGCAATAAAAAAATCTAAACGCATTATAAATGTTAAAAATGTATTGCTAAAACACATGACAAAGACTGAACAGTGAAGTTCGCTGTCGCCAAATCTGTTTCCGGTTTACTTGCGTGCGCCCAAAATGTCTTTTTACTCGACGTCTCCAGAATCTTCCGAAAATACTGGCGTCAGCGATGTTCATCGCATTGTTGATGCCTGGTCCCCTGCTCCGACAAGCAAGAGGGACAAGGGCTTTAAACTCTACATATCGAGTTATCTGCACAACTACAAGGGTAAGTATTTTAATCTAATGTGGTGTGCCGGCAGATAGCGGCTAAGCTAGTTCAGCCACGTGTTCATTTTTAATGTAAGGTTAGTATAGAAGCTTGTTTTTTCTTAGTTTTAAAGCAGACTGTTTGTTAATTTTTGTGATAATTGTGATATCAATTATATTAACTTGGTCTCCTCTCAGTTTCTAATAAAGATCAGGACACCGGTGAAGTCACTGTCAGGGCATTGTGTTACAGGTCCATGAGAAAATCAGAATCAGAATCAGCTTTATTGCCAAGTATGCTTACACATACAAGGAATTTGTCTGGGTGACAGGAGCTTCCAGTCAACAACAATACAAACAATACCAAAAAACAGCAGCAAGACATAGGTAATTAAAAACAAAAAAGAACACAAAATAAATAATTATACATATACGTACATACACTCACCTTCATACATACCCACATACACACACGTAGTGCAAATCTAATACAATCTGTATATAAAGAACAAAAAACAGTATATTATGTACAGAGCAATGTAAGTAAAATCAGATAAACCTCACAGTTGAGTGTATGGTGAAGCTAGAATTAATAAGACCGCAGTTATAGGCTTGTTACTTTAATAGCCCGATGTTCCTGGGGACTCGGCTAAGGTTATTCATGTTTAATGTAACTCAAATCAAATGAAAACAGTTATTGTAGGCAGGTAAGTTTCCCTAACTGGTCCCCTCTGTGTAAAATTAGTTCTTATTCAAGTTTTCAACTCAGTCATTCGTTTAAGATGCAATCTTGTGTTATAAGTATTAGGCTATCATGATTATACAGTGAGCAAGCTATATAAATAAGTATTTAATATAATAAAAGTGTAGAGCAACAACCGAGGGTGTAAGGTAAAGGCTGAATATTGTAGATTTATTACAATATGTTGCATGTTTGAATTAAAATACCTGTGGATATGCAGGAGCACACACTCTACAAAGGCCTGACTGGAGATTTGCCTGATCTATCCGTCCTTCAGGTGAGTAGGGATATAACAATAGCACATTTCACTGTACAGTATGATATATCAACCAAAATCTGTATACCAATATTTCATTATTTTCTTTTTCCTCCCCTTTTACAAACAAATATTCTGCTTCAAAGAAAAAAAATGAAATTGATGTTATCATAAGTGTTCTTCATTATGAACTTGTGTGCCATGCATAACATACTGTGGATAGAAATTACAGGGAAAGTTACTGGTATGATAATTGTGGTTATATTATATTACTATTATATTTAGTGTATTGCTAATCAATATATTGTTACTTCCCAGATGACAGCGGCTCGCTTCAAGAGCAGGTGAAGCAAGTTGGGACAATGTTGAAGACATTTGCTCGCACTGGGCAATCGGGTACAACTTGCAAACAACACCTGTGGTTGTTGGTTTAATTCCCACTGGGGCCACCTGTACATGTAGTAGACCTAGATATAAATGTCATAGTTTAGTAGTTGAAGGTCCAGGACTGACTACTTTATTCTTTTATTCTGGGAAACCCTGTAGGTGCAGATCAAACCCTAATGCTGCGACGTCTTGGAGTTTGGCGATGTTGTGCGTAGCATGGACAACAAAATGCTATGCTGCAACGTTTCAGTGCCAATGTGTCTGTTGGAGAGTTATCCCTGCCAGGGGATCTGTTACTCCCCCCTAGACACCCAGGAAGATTTGACGTTGCTTGACAACAGTTTGAGGCAGGATAAAGAGCTCCAGCAACGATTTGTAAGTGTGCCGATTTTGTTTATAACGCCATAGGGTAATCTAAAAAGTACAATTAAGATCGTACACTGCATATTCTACAGTCTGAATCCACAGCCTGTCACATTTTAAATTTATGAGAAGCTTCAGAGCATCACTGACAGCTGGAACCGTTTCTTTATCCTGCAGTCAGTAACATCAAGACCCATAAAAAAGCCTGCTAAAAGTGTCAGACTACACTCACCCAATCCACACTGTTCACTGTGGAAATTGCTCTTTTTTTTTTTTTTTTTTTTTCTCGTGACCCTGCTTTGAGGGCAGCTCCTTGGATGAATATGGGATGGTTTGTCCTTTTATACAGGCGCACAAGGAATCACTGAAGATATGCTAATTTGCACTGACTCATTCTGGATGTCGGGGAAAACTGGTGATTCTTAGCCCACTACGCCACACAGTCCCCAACCTCTCCAGACATTCTGATTGGCTGTGTTCTCTACAGCCAGATTTTCTGCTGTTAATTATATTTATTCCCACTTGTTGTCATGTGTAAGTTGAATGTCAAAATGTATATTATACCTGTTATCCTGCACATTCCTTGATACCAAAGATCTCAATTATTTCATATACAATTTGCTGCTTATTTCATTGTTACAGTGCTTAACTATTCTATTTTTAAATATAGCTTGTAAATCCTAGATTATACATCTAATACTTGATATTTGCACATTATCTGGTATCAAATATTCTACTTACCGTGACTTTAGTATTGGCTTATTTAATTCCGTCAGTGCTTAACAATTCTATTATAGTTTGTAAATCCTATTTCATACCTCTGATACTTGATATTGCACATTAACTAGTACCAAAAATTCTACTTTCATTCCGTCACAGTGCTTAACTGTTATTCTATTGTTAAATATAGCTTGTAAATCCTTCTGCCACAGGTCAGCATTGCAGTTATAATGGTATATTCTACTCCAGAGCTTTACTCTAAATTATTACCACTTAACCTATTGTTAGAAATGACTTGTAAATATGATGTTATACCTCAATTTATTTGGTATCCTGCACTTTATTTGGTACCAAATATCCTCATTGCTTGTGTTTACTGTAATTCTTTTCATCCCAGAGCTGACCTCTTTATATTATTACCAATTATTGTAAGTGTTACAATAGTGTTTTAAAAAAAAAAGAAATTGGAAACCTGCATGTTCTTTTGTGTGTGTATATATAATGTTTGTATTTTTCTGTTATTTATATTTCAGTGATCTGACATCTTGTTTCAATGACAGTTACTGTACTTTGAAATGTGGAATTAAAACGCCAAATGGAAATTTGTCTGGTTTGATCAATCATTATTCTTGATAAACTGCATGCTATAAATACACATATATATATATATATATATATATATATATATACATATACATATATATATATATATATATATATATATATATACATATATACACACACACAATAAGCGCGCAGATCGCTCGAAAAAGCGTTTGCCTCCGACGGTCCGCCTTCGATATAACGGCGGCGGAGCGGCGGCTGGCCAGCGGGCCGTCCGCGTATCGAAGGCGGTAGGAAGGCGGCTGCCGCTTTTAAAAAGCGGCTGCCGCCGGCGGACCGCCGTCAAACGTGTTTGCGATATCGCCATTCTGCCGCTTCTACTGCCGCCAGCGGACCGCCGACTTATTGCTATCTGGGTAGGTGTTCTGGCTGGTTTCTGGCATGTTTCCAGGCATTTACTAGAGTGTTCTGGCGGGTTGCTTGGTGGTATCCATGGTGTACTGGCTGATTGCCAGGTGGTTGCTAGGGTCTTCATGCTGGTTTCTAGGTGGTATATTGAATGCTCTGAGTGGTTGCTTGGATGTTCTAGCTTGTTGATAGGGCTATGTTAGCGCACTCATTTTGGTTCCTTGGGTGTTCTGGCTGCTTGTTAGATGGTTGCCAGGGGGTTTGGCTAGTTGATAGGGTGTTCAAACTGGTTGCTAGTGTGTTGCTCTATGGTTGTTAGGGCTTTGCACATTAGTTGCTGGGTGTTCTGGATGGTTTCTAGGCAGTTGCTAGGGTGTTCTGATTGGTTTCTCAGACATTGAATTAATTAGTATGTTGTCAAGACAACGTAAGTGTCAGTGAAGTGGTTCATGGGGACATAAGCTACACCGGGGTCGGCAACCTATGGCACGCATACCAGTGATTACCTCACTGTGGGATTTTGACTTATAAGAAATATTTAAGATTCCACACAATTTCGTGATTAGTAATCAAATAAGCAAATTTGTGGCATTAATTGTGTTAATACTTTTTGTACAAAAGGACAAGTTTTCTTTCATTAAAGCACTTTCATAAGATGATCTGATTCACATGCAGGATCATAATTAAATCATAATCATTGGTTTTCACATACATGCTGATTGTTTGGGGGTGCTTCATGCCACTACATGTCAAAAAGCTTGCCGACCCCTGAGCTACACAAACACTCAAGCGTTAAATAAATCAAGAGCTATTTTACCAGGGTTAAACCAATGCCCAACACTACTGTAGTTCTGCTCGGGCACTCAGTTGTGCCACTTTAACCATGCGTTTGTTCAGTTTGGTTAGCAACCATGACAGATTAACTGCTGAATAGACTGAAATAAACTACTTAATGTAAATGCACAAGATAACACTTCGTTGACGCGTATAAATAAAATCATCTGCTTAATTAGTCAGGTAATTAATGGCTGGATCTGAAAACTTAGTAGGCTCCCTTACACAAAACCACAAAAGCTTCAGTAGCAGGAGTGATGAATCAGAATGTAATACTATTACATGCTTTCATACATAACATAATACAATTAACATTCATCTACAAGGGAATTTACAAGATACTTCAATGCACTTTAAAGAATAGTATGGTACATTATAGTACCATTATACAGTTTTGGTCATTATAGCCACATTCCAAAAATGCTGAGATGTTCTGAGATTTAATGATGCCACAACTGTTGTCTTGGTAGGCAGCGCATTATAATGACCAAAAATGCTGCCTGTCTAGGTAGGCAGCTGACTGTTTTGAGAGTATGGTGTTTTTTAAGTATGCATACTCCTACTACAGTCTCAGATGAGAGCACACGAGGAGCGCCGCGCAGGAATGCGATACAAAAACATTCACGTACTGTGTAGCGACAGAAACGCGTTTTTCGGGTTGATGTTGCGCATGTTATTGCGCAGATCGTTACTTACCGCGGTTGAATAGCGCAGTCCTGAAGCGGCTGTTGACACTCGAGTTTTCCATCGCTAAGAAAATGTACCTCTCTAGTCTTCCCAGTTAATCCACACCGTGAATAACAGCAGCTCCTCCGCGAACTCTATTCTGTATATATATATATATATACAAATGTTTCGTGTATGTGGTGTTTATAGCAGAAGTTACACACACTGAACGCAGAGCGAACTGACTGTCTGCCTCAGCGCATCACTGAGAGCTTTAAATGCAGCTCCACGCCGTCGTGACGTCACTGCACAGCCTGCCCCGCTGACGTCACACTCATCATCAAAACAAGCGCACATGGATGCGCGAAACATGCTTCTGTCAAATTGTCAGGATACATTCTTACAGGGAAGAAAATGATTTATAATGTTAAATAATATGTTAAATGAATAATGTATCATTTTTCAATTATATATTATTTTATTATTGTTTGTATATTGTGTTGTGTGTAATTGTGTATATTAGAAATGTAAATCTGATGTTTATTGTAATTGGTATATGTCTCGTCACTGTCATGACTGCACACAAGCACTTACTGTTGCACTTGTGTATATGGTTGAGTGACAATAAAATGATCTGATTATAGAAAAAATAAGGTCAATTAAAAAAATATAAAAGAACAAAACTTTTATTATATATTTCCAAAAAAACAACAACAAAAAAAAAAAAAAACTCAGGATACTTCAGGTGGATAACAAAATAAACAAACAAATATAATACAAACGTATTTAAAGGCTTTTTATCATCCCCACCATTTCTCTGACCTTTACAGTAACACTGGCCATTTGAGCTACTTGGCATGTAAAAGACCTCTGTTATGATTGGCTCTCCTCATCACATATGAACTGTCCCAGTAACACAAGAAGTATGGATTAAAATAGATAAATGATGAATTAGTAAATTAATACAAATATTTGGATGCATTTGACCTTCTTGCAGTTGAGGTCGAGTGATAACCCAAAAGAAAACATGTAGATCTGTTACCAAAGTTATTTTAAGAAAATGATCAAAGAAACACTTTAATTGAACAGAAGATCTATTGAGGCACAAGTCACAGAAAATGTTAATAATAGCTACAGGAAGAATGTGTCACATCATTGTGCATCAAACCCTGCTGCGTATGGGGCTGCTTAGCCGCAAACCGGTCCGAATGCCCATGATGACCCCTGTCCACTGTCGAAAGCACCTACAATGGGCACAAGAGTGTTGGAACTCGACCTTGGAGCAGTGGAAGAAGGTCGCCTGGTCCAATGAGTCCCGTTTTCTTTTTCGTCACATGGACGGCCGTGGTAAATGATGGCATCAGGATGCACCTTGTGAAGACAAGCCGGTAGAGGGACGGTGATGCTCTGGGCAATGTTCTGCTGGGAAACCCACAGTCTGGCCATTCATGTGGACATCAATTTGACACATATCACCTACCTAAACATCGTTGCAGACCAGGTACACCCCTTCACGGCAGTGGTATTCCCTGATGGCAGTGGCCCCTTTCAGCAGGGTAATGCATCCTGCCACACTGCAAAAATTGCTCAGGAATGGTTTGAGGAACATGACGAAGAGTTTAAGGTGTTGACTTTGCCTCCAAATTGCCCAGATCTCAATCTGATTGAGCATCTATGGGATGTACTGGACCAACAAGTATGATCCATGGAGGCCCAACCTCGCAACTTACAGGACTTGAAGGATCTGCTGCCAACATCTTAGTGCCAGATACCACAGGACACCTTTAGAGGTCTTGTGGAGTCCATTCATCGATGGGTCGGCATGTGGTGAACCAACAGCATATTAGGCAGGTGGTCATTATGTTTTGGCTCATCGGTGTGTGTGTGTGTGTGTGTATATATATATATATATATATATACAATTTTAAATTGTATTAAATATATTCATTTAATTGTTTTGTTTATTTAATGGTTATTGCTAGAAAATACTTAAATCACAAAAATAAGGATTTGAAGTTGTAATACATTAAATAGTGTCAGAAGTTCTGTAAGGGTTGTAGGAACATTTAAACTGGTTAATTCTGAGCAGTTATAGCTGGCATGACAGGAATCGCACGTGGCACACCTGGCATTGTACAAATCAAGAGTAGCGAGTCAAAGAGACAACAGCAGCGTAACATCAGGAGTTTATTCTGGGCTGAAATACAGACACTCCTTTCATTTTACAACGTTCATGGCCAGAATGTTTAAAGTGCAGAGTCATTTCACAGCTTCAGAAAAACATTCATTACAGGAAAAACAAAACAGAACCATGAACCGAAAACACCAAACTGGACAATGTAGACACTGAAAATATAAATAAGTATAGGAACAAGAGTGTATCTCATTGAAACATGTAAGCAATGATTTCAGATCAACTCATCAGGCTCAAAACAAGCTACAAGTCGTTGGCAAGGCTAGCGTAAAACAAAGGCACAGCAATGTCCAGAGGTAAAAAGGATCATTTCGAGAGAGGAACTGCTTCGGCATTCCATTGGACAAGATAAAGTTCAGGGTCACTGCCCAATCATTTGCGTTCACATTGACGTTCACGAGTCGTTCGTGAGGTGTACATGCGTGTACTGTGCTGTCCAGTCATGACGTGATGCTTTTTCAGTAATGGTACCCTGAGTTGGACTTCTACAAAGTTAAAAGCTAGACTACATCATTTCAGTGCTCTTATTTTCTGTAAATGTTAGCAGTGGTCCAACCACACACGACAGTGAACACGATTAAGCAGTTATAACATCTGTCATAGAGACCTCTCTGTAGGCAGCAGTTTGGCTGTAGTGCCCACCTCCTGAGCAGCAACTCTCAAAGATCACTAATACATAACACACCGTTGTCACTTCAGTGAAGTCATCATGAAACAGCATTCGCAACGTTTAACCTGTCATGTAATGGATTTCAGAGCGAAACAGGATATTCAATGAAAATATACTTTGTTTTATCCACTGTGAATTGAGTGAATGATGGAAATTGGGCATGTCATATGAGATCGTTATTCATGTGCTATTATATATTTGCTATCGTTATTGCCGTAACCTCTTATACGTTAACCGGCATGTTAACTATTGGCAAAATTGACTAAAACAACTTCAATTGTTATTTCTATTAACTATTCACATTTAGGGATTAGTGGTGGTGTAGTGGGCTAAAGCACATGACTGGTAATCAGAAGGTTGCTGGTTGGATCCCCACAGCCACCACCATTGTGTCATTAAGAAAGGCTCTTAACTCCAGGTTGCTCCGGGGGGATTGTCCCTGTAATAAGTGCACTGTAAGTCGCTTTGGATAAAAGTGTCTGCCAAAATGTGTAAATGACATGCTTGAATCATGCACAATATAAAGGCCGAAACATCCTTCACGCAAGTACGCAAACACAGATGCGAGTGCTTGACCAATGCGCGGTCCCATTGTACAAACATTACCTGCGCTCTTGCATTGCTCTGGTGCTTACCAACCTCAGACCGCAAGACGGCAATACGTTTTTTAGGCATGACCATGAAACTGGTGCTGCGTCCAAAACTGGTATTTTATAGCTCCATGTCTGAAAGCAGGAAAATGCTGCCTTGCCTGGATGACCAGTTTCCTTAAGAGTTCCACTCATTCAACAGCTGTTAGTTAAGCCATTAACGGATTAGGCAGCAAGTCAGCTGCCTACGTTTTCAGATTCAGCCCGTATGTGGTAGATGAGTCTAGATGAAAAAACAAGACAAAACGTATATTTTTTACAAAAAAGTTCAACTCAAATTGCTGCCCGAGTCCACCATGATAGTTGTTGATCGAGAGAAGAAAATCCTCTCTAGCGCCCCTTGTGGCAACGCTGAGAATGCAACTTGCGTTGGGTTATGAGTTGAGCGCTGACACATTTCGAAACGCAACGACGCGTGTAATCGAGCTTGCGTAGCAAACTGCATCTGCGTTCATGTACTTGCATAGAGTATGTTTGGGCCTTAAAGAGGAAGACAACCTGCAAAAAAACGAATACAAAATTCTTATTTACCATCACAAACATAGAAAACCTTGAGATGGAGAATGGCAATATATTATATATATAGTCTTGTTTTCAAAGCATTTGGTGGAGTTTATGCTTTTAACATGAAAAAACTCTTCGCCAAAGATGGAAGAAAAATACATTTGTTTTCCCTAAATAAACAGTTGTTGCTGTTCCCAATTGGTACATTTATGCGTGTTATAACCAAAAATATTGCTAAATATTTGTTATGAAAAAGAAAAAATATAATTAAAACTTGTTTTAAGAATTTATGGCATTAATAGTAATATGGCTTATTTTGTTCATTACAATACTGCTATTATTGATCTCAATATTGATATTAAATAAAAACAATGGATGTAAAGGACTTGTCTGCGATTGAACTATCTTTCTAAACTAAAAGAAATACACGTCTGATGAATGAAAAAAGCCTCATTTAGTCACATCGACTCAGTGACGAAACAGACTTCAATGGACTCGGTTTGCTGGTTCTTACTCGTCATGATCAGTGTGCTGCTCAGGAGGCGGGCCCAAAAGAGCCAAACTTCACAAAAGGCCCCATCAGTGACTTGCATTCATTTAATAACTAAACATCTCAATCTCTGAGTAACCAAAGAAACAATGAAAACCATTTTCTTACATAGTGCAAATAAAATCATTTTAAGGTTTCATATAAAAGAGATAATAGAGGTTCTATTCAAAAAGATAAACAGAGGCTGTGTTTTTACTTTTTGTCTTTTTTTTAAATATCTTTTAGTGGCTCTTGATATCCGTCTGTACAAATGTTCCTGCTCCGAGTTTGATTTTATAATAACAAAATTTGTTCATCATGATGCGAAGAGCTGGATCGCTAGAAGGGGACGCAACAGCCAGCGAGGTACACATGCAGCATGACCTCTGGAGGAAGCAGGAAGTGAAGCGTTTTCAGGACGATATTTACAGGCAGCAGCGTTTGTGTTGACACGAGGACTCCCACGGGGAGATGCGCGAAACATCAACACACATTCAGCTCCATGCTGCCGCAGTTCACCCGTTTCCAAGTGACGATCGAGCCAGAGTCAAACCGTATAACGTGTGAATGTAAAATCAGGCTCGCAATCGGCATTTTCTACAAATAGGGTATAAAATGGCGTTTCATGACATTTTTCGCTAGCATTGAACCCTGTTACTAAAGCGACAATTATGCGACAAACAAATATATTTCTTTAATTAAAGGGAAATAAACATTTAGCAAAGCCTACTGCTTAATTTAAGCAAAGCCCTGATACCCATTCTGGCATAGTTTTAATTGTAAAATATTGTTGCTAAAAGATAACAAATTCACACTTATCAGGGCTTTAAACTATTTACACATGCCCTAAGTTTTGGGAAGTTATGCTTTTACTTCAAATATAGTTCCTGTGGTAAAACTACAATAATTGTTTTGGTAGGCATTGTAAAGGTACTGAGCGGGAACCCAAACCAAACTAATAATGGACAAACACCAAGGACATCCTTTAACTGATTCCATTTTATAAGACCTTCAGACCCTCTTTTACACCCCTCTTGTGGAAAGTGCCAATCACGAAAATCACAAGCCTGGGAAGAAACTGAGTCCAAATCAGATATCAGCGTCAGCCCGTCCAAAAGTAACAAGCAACTGATTTTGGTACATTTTCAATAAAGTACAAGATCTTGATCAAGTTTTATCTGAACAAGTCAATTCTGCATTAAAGAGTAAAATCATTTTCAAGCAATAGTCACGGGACATTCACAGAAGGACAATAAATCAAGTAACCTAATCAGTGTAAGCGAGCAGCTAAACAAGACAGAGAAACCCATAGTTCATATATCTCGTGTTTTTTGCGTTTTCTTCACAGGAACGGGAAGCCGCTGGAAAAGTATTTTTACTGAGCCATTGATGTCTTGCGTTTTAGCGCGTATCCAAATAAAAAAAACGCAAATGTGGAATCGGTATACAAAATAATGTCTGCACATATACAATATGTCAAACATTTACAGCATGTTCTATAATTCGCTATTTACACCACGGGATATGCCCGGATTCGCCTTTCGAGAACAGGCGAGGAATAATAGTGCAACCAACACTGTTGGTTTACATGTGATAAGTGCGTACCTAACGTAAGGACGTGAAGACAAGACTTTATCGATGCTATGTAGTGTGTAGTACCAAACACGCCGTTTTGTATACTCCGTATACATGGTGCATTCATATGTCGTTGGAATTACCGTAATTACAAGATTAAACTACCTCGACTACCTTTAAATGTTGTAGCTAACGCAGTTTTGTTTTTCTATATGACGTCAATGGTCAAGTGACCTTGTTTTGGTAAAGTCGAAGCTTTTATAAAATTACGACTTACTGACAAAGAACAAAACGTTGATACTAATCGACGTGAAAGAACCAACAATACCAAATGACGAACGTCAAACAATAGCACTGTGTAATGCATAGGACCAAACACAGCGGTTTGTATGGTCTGTATAAATGGTGCATTCATGTGTCGTTGCAATTACAGAAATTGCAAGATTAAACTACCTATTTGAGGTAGTTTAATCTTGTAATTTCGGTAATTGTTGTAGCTAACACAGTTTTTTAAAGTTTTATATGACGTCAATGGTCAAGTGGGATAAGTCGAAACTTTCATTAAATTCACAGTTTTCAAGATCTAAACGTTTTTACTACTCAGAAACTAATAATAACGATAATTACGACCAATTCCGACAATATGTGAACAAACCAACAGTGCCAAATGACGAATGTCAAACAATCGCAGCACATAGGACCAAATACAACTGTCCGTATACTCTGTATACATGGTATGTTCATGTGTTGTCAGAATTATAGTAATTGCGAGACGAAACTATCTTGCCTACTTTTAACTGTCGCAGCTAAAGCAGTTTTGACAGTTCAACAGTCAAGTGGGAATAGTCTAAGCTTTCATAAAATTCAGTTTCCAAACTTTTAACAAAGAAATCCAGAAACTCGTAATTATGATAATTCCATCAAGACGTGAATGAACCAACAATACCTTTTGATGAGCATCAAACAATTGCGACAACAAAAGCTATTTTGAAGCATGCGTTACAAATGCATGATTGACATGTTATGCCACAAATGTGTTTGTGATGTGTAATTGTGATTTCACGTTGATGTTTTGCGAACAAATGAATTCAACGGACTCAAGCGAAGCTCCAAACAACTGTTGCACAAACAAAACACTGGCGTCAAGTGCCTTTCAACCAGAACCAATGATATGACAGTAGATGATGAATACACAGAACAGTGACGTAACACTAGGGCAGCACAAACAATTTGCAGGTCGAATTTGGCGCTTGGATTTCCAGAAGCATGGTGTCTTAACGCCCTCAGGCTGCACAGAGTGGACTTCAAAGTCCTCTAGTGGACTACATCACAGCACGGCCGCTCACCGCCCTTGTTCGCCCTCCCTCATCATAGTCTCTGGTTAATACCATCAGCGTGGACCCTAGCTAGGGCTACTCAGGCTGCTCTGGATGAGTGTGCAGTCTGTTCTTGCTGAGCGTGTTTTTCTGCCAGAAGTCTTGGTGGATGTGCTCCAGCTCTGACACCAGATGCAAGCCCATCTCCAGATGCATCTTCAGATTCTCCAACCACGCCTCCAGCTTAGTAAATGCAGGCCTACCACACAAACAGATGACATGTCACACACAATCTGAGATTATGTCATGGTCAGGACCTACAAATTATAATGGACCAAGAGAGTAAAAGTTGTTTATTTGTACTAAAAAATCCAATATGGAAATGTTTTATATTTTCATAAACCGCATAGGCCGCACAATATGTCTCGTGAATAAAGCGCAACAGTGCTTGCACACTTTTTCACCGGAAGTTTTTTCCCATTAGTTATTTTCCATAGGCATTTCACAAAATCCTTAATAAATAGTTGTAAGCAATGGACCAAACCAACCAGCTCCGAGGCTCCAAGGTGGTTTTCAACATAATGCCACAAATGCTGTCAATTGAGCGTAACTTGTATTGAACCCTGAAAGTTCAAATATGATATGATGAATGTTATGTTATGAAACTGTTCTCACCGTTTCTCTGCGTCCAGGTCACAGCACAGCACCGCCATAGGGAAGAAAGACGCAGGACATTCAGATGGGCAGAAATCATCCAAAAACCCCTTCACATTAAGCCCGAAATCCATCGCCCGGGGCAAATAGTCCGGGTCAGCGTTGACTCGCCCTATAATCTGAGATAAAAGAGAGACTTTAACTCAATGCAGTCTTAAAATAAAGGCCGTATCAGGTTTCAAACGCTGGGCTTTACGTCGCCCCAAACAACACTGTCAAACCACATACCGCCAAAATACTTCCTCTCAAACTACTTCCTCTGGGCTTAATCTAGTAATGACGGACTGCTGGCAGCTACTGCCCTATTTTTATCTCCCATTGCTGTGCCAGGCAGAGCATTCCAAATGGTTACCAGTGTCTCCCATTAAACAGAATGTGGATTGAGCAGCTATTTTGGAGTTTTAAGGTGCGGCGGTCCAACAGATCCTGAAACACTCACCTCACACAGCATGATGCCGAAGGAAAAGATGTCGACTCGCTCATCATAACTCTTTCCTGAAGAACAGACAATCAAATAAACAAGAAAACATCAGACGTCTACAATCAAACTCAATCTTGTTACTCCTTTTATAAATGTAATACACTTATTGGAATGTTCTGGGTTCAAAGCAAGATCAGCTCTATCTGTGAAATGCACCTGTCACCTGTTACAGTAATGCAGAATAGTCCTTTAAAATAGCACAATAGGTTTTGTTCATAACACAGGAGTAATAAAACACATGCGTTTATGTCATGAGGCATGATAAAAGCTGTGATCTCACCGTGTATCATCTCAGGAGCCATCCAGTATGGGTTTCCCACCACAGTGTACCTCTTCCTCCGGTCAGGTTTCTTCACGCTCGGGATCTGTCCAGATGACAGTTTGTCTTGGTGCTTGTCCTCCACCATGAGACGAGACAGACCGAAATCCGCCACCACAACACTGTTATTCTGTGAAGAGTAGGGCACTAGATAGTCAACTGACCACCTATTCACAGTTCATTTACAATAGCGGTTTCCATCAATGCATTTTTATGCACATTTTAGAATATTGCATAAAATCTGCTGGATGGAAACACCAAGATGCAAATAAAATCTCCAAAATGCGTCTGGAAAACGTATACGTTTGCTTGAGGTGTTTTTTTTATTCAATAAGAAAAAATGTACGTAAAAACATTTACTGAATAAACTCCTATTGAATTTAACAGGAATACAAGATGCGCATTCCAAAAAATAATGTGACTGAAACATTCAATCATCACAACTGAATTGGTTTATGGATGCTTTTAAAGAGTATCTTATAGATCCACACCAGAGTCATGATGGAGGAACGCACGTGCACATGGTGCTCCCAGAAATGTGTGACGCTTTGTCATTTCCAGTCAAATGAGTTATTAAAGTGGAAACGCAGCATTATCCGCACATTGTTTTTGCGATATTCTGATTTTTCGCATAAATTAAATTCAAAACTTGGATGGAAACATGGATAATGACATGAACATTACTGATTCAATTCTTTGATACATATATTCTGTTTAAGTTACACTTCTTCCTCGTTTTAAAACAGAAGGTTTCCCTGATATAAAAATACACACAAAAAAACACAGCAGAACAAAATATACCAAAACATAAAAAGAAGCAATGCAAAACATAAAACTAAACAAAGTAAAACAAAACACAAAACAAAACATAAAAAGCTAAACTAAAAATCAAGTAACACCACTGCTGAAAAAACAAGTAAAAGACTACAGACCAGTCTCTCTCATCCCATTGATGGAAAAAACCCTTGAAAGGGACCTTTTCAATCAGATCTCTCACAGAACAAGGTGCTGGATGACAATCAGTCAGGCTTCAAAAGTGGACACTCCACTGAGTCGCTGAGACAGGCGAAAGCTGAATCTAGATCATCCGTTCTGATTCTGCTGGACCTTTCTGCTGCCTTTGACACAGTCAACCATCAGATCCTACTCTCCACCCTCTCTAGGAACTGTGCTTACTGGTTTAATTCCTATCTCTCATGTAGGTTATTTAAGGTAGCCCGGAGAGGTGAGGTATCCAGTTCACATCAGCTACTTACTGGGGTACCTCAGGGTTAAGTGCTTGGGCCACTTCTCTTTTCTATATACACAACATCACTGGGACCCATCATTTAAGCACATGGTTTCTCTCACCACTGCTATGCCGATGACACACAACTCTACTTGTCTTTCCAGCCCAACAACACTGCAGTGACCACTCGAATCGCTGCCTGCCAGGCAGACATCTCTGCCTGGATGAAGGAACACCACCTGCAACTCAATCCAGCGAAGACTGAGTTCCGCGTCTTTCCAGCCAACCCTGCTGTTGAACACAAGATCACTGTTCAGTTGGGTTCAACTACAGTAACGCCTTCCAAAATGGTAAGAAATCTGGGGGTAACCATTGATAACCATCTCAATTTCACAGACCAAACCTCAAACACAGCATGATTAAGTAGATTTACACTCTACAACATCATGAAAATAAGACCCTTCCTCTCTGATCGTGCCACACAACTTCTTGTTCAGTCACTTGTCATAACTACACTGGATTACTGTAACGCTCTCATTGCAGGAATCCCTGCATGGGATTCCTGCATTAGACCCCTGAAAATGATCCAGAATGCAGCAGCACGTCTGGTCTGCAACGAACCAAAGAGAGCGCATGTTACACCATTCCTTGTCTCTCTTCACTGGCTGCCAGTTGCTGCATGGATCAAATTCAAGGGTCATTTGGTCTGCTCCAGCATACCTAAAATAATTTCTTCTGAGCTACACGCCCACCAAAAGCCTGCGGTCAGTTAAGGAACGTCGCCTTGTTGTATCAACAAAAAGAGGCACCAAAACACTTACCCGGACTTTTGGCTTCATTGTACCACGTTAGTGGAATGAAGTTCCCAACTCCATCCGTGAAGCTGACTTCAAAAAATGGCTAAAACACATCTTTTCCATGAGCACTTAACTAAAAGATTCTTGTTGCACTTTAATCTGCCTTGAATACTACTATTCTGATACTAGTGAAACTTCGTAATATGGCATTTTTCGTACCACTGCCTCTGTCAAGGTGATTCGCTTACAATGTATTTCTCTTTTGTAAGTCATTTTGGATAAAAGCAAAAATACAAAAATCAAAACAAAGCAAAACAAAACATAAACAGAAGCAAAGAAAACATAAAACTAAACAAAGTAAAACAAAACACAAAACAAATTAAAATATAAAAAGCAAAGCAAAACTAAAAAAAACAAAAAAAAAACAAAAGCATAAAAAATGTTTAAGAAAAAAACAGAAAACAATACAAAACATAAATCAAAATATAAAAAGAAGCAAAACCAAAACAAATCACAAAATAAAAAAGCAAAACAAAAAATAAAAAACAAAGCAAAACAAAACACAGAACATAACAGAACAAAGTGCATCAAAACAAAACATAAAACAAAGCGAAGGAAACAACATAAAACAATTAAAAGGATAAACTAAAAACAAAAAATATAAAACAATGCAAAATTAAATACAACAAAGCAAAACAAAACTTAAAACAAATGAATTAAAACAAAACACAAAATTAAGCAAAACAAACTAAACATAAAGCAAAACACATAACATAAAACAAAGCTTTGTATGTTATTGATGTGACATACCTCTCTGACGAGACAGTTGTGTGAGTTGAGATCTCGATGGATGATGTTCATGGAGTGCAGATACGCCTGAGTGGGAGAAATGACTGTCAGTTTACCAGATGTAACATTAAACATGCAGCAATCTCCAGTAATACACAGGACTGAACATGTGACTGTACAGGAGCTGATTGGCCAGCAGAGGCCAGTAAAGAGTGTGTCAGTGATCGGTCAGCACTCACCATTCCAGACGCGATGTCTTTGGCAAAACTCACTCTCTGTTTCCACGGATAATTACTGTCCTGTATAAATGACACACATTCACATTGAGAAAGCTCAAAGAGTGTACCGTCCTTCACAGTGCTGAAAATAATACAGTAAAAGAGCATCAGTTAAAAGCAACGCATGAACAAACGCACCATTTTCATGATGATTTCTCTCAGGGTTCCTCCTTTGATGTACTCGGCAATGAAGTTGAGCCGTTTGTCTTTGTAGAGGACGCCGATGAACTTCAGCACGTTAGGATGATCTAAACATCGCATCACCTTCACCTGAACACACACAAACAACAGGAACGATAAACATCACCTCTGTCCAAAACAAAGCCTGCATCAATGATGGTAATCTTCAGAAACTTCACTTTAACTTTTCTTTAACAATATATGCTGTAATATATTAAATACAATATGTAAAAGCTTTTCTTAACAGCCGAGGACCAGTAACGGGTTCAAAACAGAATGAGAAAGATCAAAACTGAAGGTGTCTGAACATTTTTGACCTGTGCTCCGATGGGAGACAAATTGGTTATGACGGAATTCACGTGCAGGTCTGTGAATAATTCACTGACAGAATGAACCTGTTAAATCACCCGATACTTCCCTTTTAAATGCAATTGAACAACTGTTCCACACAATCACATAAACACAGTGAATTATGTGCACTGAACAAACTAATGACAGATAAACGAGTGTTAGCTGATGTCAAAGACTTTCTTTCATCTGTTAAAGCGGCAGTGTTTACAGTGAAAGCTGTTGACAGACTAATGAGGGTCTAGTGTACACTACAGACTACTTCTCATGTAACCCCTGTGTAATCTGAGTAAATGAGGGGGAACGCTGCACAACAAACACCACCACACTCTACTCCTCCACACTTATAATAAATACACTGTTTTATGTTTGGTATCTGCTTAGAGGACTTTGGCTTCTAGTACACACTAGATTTGTCCTCTAAGTGCAGTTGTGTGTGTTGTGTGTGTGTGTGTGTGTGTGTCGTCACCTCTTTGAGGAAGGTCCTTTGTGTTTCTTCATCGAATCGAATGAGCTCCTTCATCACCATCACCTCACCTGTCTCTCTGTGTGTCACCTGATCAACACACAAACAATCCATACATCAGAATGGAATACCAGCATACTGTGCATGTGTGTGTGTATATTTACTGCTGCAGAGAGTTTAGTGTGTGTTGTCACCTTTATGGCTTGTCCAAAGCAGCCCTTCCCGAGCACCTCTCCATGAATGAGATCAGACGCTCGGAATATTCTGTGTGTGGGGTTTGACACGACTCGCAGCGACTCTGAACGGCCGATGTCTTTCCTCAGAGACACCGGTGATGGCGTGTTACTCGAGCATGGTGATTTGTCAATACTGTAGCTACGCCTGTGCAAAACATCAACAAAACAACTCTTAAAAATGAAATACAAGGCAACGGAAAACTTACATTCAATTCACATTTCAAGATGATATTAACTGTGCTTTAAAAGTTCCTACTCCATTAAAGATATTACTGAAATAAGTGTCGTGAGTTATCGCACCGGTCTCTGTGACAGCTCTAAACTCTGTAAACAACAAATAAAAATGTGTCCTCGAGGCACGGACAATGACGCTTTCTGCCTGTCAATCATTTTGCACATTGTCATGCTCATTTTTTAAGCTTAATGCCATTTTTAAGCCATGTTGTTCATTACATTTGTCAGTTGAGGGCGCTATTTTGAATCATTTTTCAGAGTAACTAATCTGTGAGTCATTTTAATATAAATGTTGTTATATTTTTGTTTGTTCACAATGTACAATAAGGTGCTATTCATTAACATTAGTAAACACATTCCTATACACTGATCAGCAACAACATTAAATCCACATACTATCATGTAGGTCCCCCTCATGCTGCCAAAACAGCAATGACCCATCGATGAATGGACTCCACAAGACCTCTAAAGGTGTCCTGTGGTATCTGGCACTAAGATGTTGGCAGCAGATCCTTCAAGTCCTGTAAGTTGCGAGGTTGGGCCTCCATGGATCATACTTGTTGGTCCAGTACATCCCATAGATGCTCAATCAGATTGAGATCTGGGCAATTTGGAGGCAAAGTCAACACCTTAAACTCTTCGTCATGTTCCTCAAACCATTCCCAAACTATTTTTGCAGTGTGGTAGTGCACATTATCCTGCTGAAAGAGGCCACTGCCATCAGGGAATACTACTACCATGAAGGGGTGTACCTGGTCTGCAATGATGTTTAGGTAGGTGACACGTGTCAAAGTAACATCCACATGAAAGCTAGAACCCAAGGTTTCCCAGCAGAACATTGCCCAGAGCATCACTCTGCCTCCGCTGGCCTGTCTTCTTCATCCTGCTGCCATTTCTTCCCCAGGTAAATGATGCACACTCACCTGGCCGTCCACATGATCTAAAAGAAAACGTGATGCATCACATCAAGCCACCTTCTTCCACTGCTCCATGGTCCAGTTCTGACGCTCACGTGCCCATTGTAGGTGCTGTCAGTGCTGGACAGGGGTCAGCATGGGAACTCTGAACATATTCAGCAAGCTGTGATGCACTGTGTGTTCTGACACCTTTCTATCATGACCAGCATTACGTTTATCAGCAATTTGTACTACAGTAGCTCTTCTGTGGGATCAGACCAGATGGGCTAGCCTTCGCTCTCCACCCACATCAATGAGTCTTGGGCTCCAGTTCACCGGTTGTCCTTCCTTGGACTACTTTTGGTAGTTACTAACCACTGCATACCGGGAACACCCCACAAGACCTGCCGTTTTGGAGATGCTCTGACCCAGTGGTCAAGCCATCACAATTTGGCCCTAGTCAAAGTCGCTCAGATCCATACGCTTGCCCATTTATCCTGCTTCCAACACATGAAATTCAAGAACTGACTGTTCACTTGCTGCCTAATATATCCCACCCCTTGTCAGGTGCCATTGTAACGAGATAATAAATGTTATTCACTTCACCTGTCAGTGGTTTTAATGTTGTGGCTGATCAGTGTATATTCACTCTACATCATCACATTGAGAATCAAAAAAATGTCATCAACTTTAATTGAAATGTCACAACTGTCTCTTCTGAAAAGACTTGTGCTGATGTAACCATAAACTAAATGGACTAACAATACCATAGCCAATCAAATATTGCTAAATAAAATCATGTCCCACTTTAGAACTGAAGAAATGGCCGCATCAATTAATTGTCCAATTGGACACATCCTCAAGCCACATCTAATGGACCTCTGGCCAAAATATCTGTCTATCTTCATGTGGTCTTCAAGTAGTAAAACTCTCTTGTGTTTATTAAATACTAAATCCAGCGACACCAAACCACACCAGAACACATCATCAGAATCGTTCAAAATCATTTGAGCATGTCCACATCATATGCTAATGTTGTGAATATTGATGTGTACTGACGTGATTATGCGTGAGCGCAGGTTGTTAATGTCCTTGCTCGGGGGTCGCGTGATGGGTGTGACGGGGCTCGGCCCCTCAGACAGCGGTGTTGGGCCATCGACCTGATCCTCTGAGGGCCTGGGGTCATGAGGGTCATGTTCGATAGTCAGCTGAAGCAGTCGACTCGTTTCCTGAATGAGTAAATCAATCTGACACACACATATGAAGGTTAAAAGCTTAGAGTAAAACAATACTGTCTTTAACTACTAACATTAAAATACATGCAATACAATATATTTCTTGTGTAACTACATGTTGTTCTGCAAAATTCTCACAAGATTCACTTTTGCTGCAACAAAGGTTGAGGTATAGGTTGGTTTAAGAGTAGGGGTCAGGTTAGGGGTTAGGGTTGGGGTAAGGTTAACAGTGTAACTACAGATATAGTTAAATGCAGGTACTAACAATGCAACAACATGAATGTACATAGTAAGTACATTGTCTCAAATGTTTAAGTGTATACAGCATCAAGAAAAAGTATGTGAACCCTTTGGAATTAGCTGGTTTTCTGCATTAATTGGTCATAAATTCTGATCTCATCTTCATCAAAGTCACAGGTATAGACAAACACAATGTGCTTAAGCTAACAACACAAACAAATATAATCTTTCATGTCTTTATAGAACACATCCCATTAAACAAAAGTAAGTGAACCCTTGGACTTAATATCTGGTCAATCCTTCTTTGGCAGCAATAACCTCAATCAAGTGTTTCAGTAGCTGTGGATTACACCTGCACAACGTTCTGAAGGAATTCTGGCCCATTCTTCCTCACAGAACTGTTTCAGTTGAGACATATTCTAAAGATCTCTGGTGTGAACGACCTCTCATGAGGTCATTCCACAACACCTCTATTGGGTTCATGTCTGGGTTCTGACTGGGACACTCCAAAAGATGGATTTAATTTTTTTTGAAGTCATTCTCTAGTGGATTTACTTATATTTAGGGTCATGGTCCTGCTGCATCACCCAACTTCTACTGAGTTTCAGCTGGCGCACAGCCACCCTGATGTTATCCTGTAGGATATCTTGATAAACTGTTAAATTCATTCTTTCCTTGAAGATGGCAAGCGGTCCAGGTCCTGAAGCAGCAAGGTAGCCCCAAATCATGATGCTCCCTCCACCGTAATTCACCGTTGAGATGATGTTTTCATATTGGTATTCGGTTCTCTTTTTATGCAGTATGTAGTGCTGTGTGTTCTTTCCAAACAATTCAACCTTTTCCATCCCTATGCATGTATGTGTATGCATGCTTGTTTTGTGTTCTCTTCTCTGTTTCCCTCTCTTTTTACACACTCTGATTAGGTTGCTGTTATTGGTTATCTGGGCTGCCAATCTTAATTACCCTAATGACATCATCTCCACTCTCCACCAATGGATGGCCTTTCCTTCCCTTTAAAAGCTGTTTGAATCCATGTGTTTGGAGCCTTTTTTCCTTTGATGACAGCTTTACTTGTTAGCTTCTGATTTTGTGTATTGTCCCTGGTTCTTTGTGACCTTGTATATTCTTTATGTATACTGACAAAGTCACTCGTTACCCATTTATTAGCTTTTGTTGACATGATTAGCCTATGGGGTTCACATACTTTTTCCAACCTACACTGCAAATGTTTGAATGATGTATTCAGTATGTACAAGAACAATACAATAATTTGTGTGTTATTAGTTAAAACAGATTGTGTTTGTTCATTATTGTAACTTAGATGAAGGTCAAACCAGATTTTAAGACAATTGTAAACATCAGGCTTCAAATACTTCATCTTGCCACTTTAGTAGTTAAAGACACCTAATAAAAGTGAGTTCAGTACAAGTTATTCATTGTATTCTGACACATTTCAGAACACAATGTGTAAACGTGTGTTAATGTTAATGATTATGAACTTGCTTATATAGTATATTTCGTCCTAATTGTTAATAAAGCAATAAGACTCTTGACAGTGGGCACAACAGTGATTTTACACGGCCACACTCTTTGCTCATTTGTTGCTGCTTATTTGCATAAAAGTTAATGAGCGCTATTTCTCACGTCGCCTCAAATTCCCATTTAAAATAAATGACTTCTGGTTGCTGTCGCTGCAGATCGCAGTCAGTGTGAATGCTCCTTTAGTGTTCTTTACCTCGTCTAGAGGAACGTTCTGAATGGGGGTTCCGTTGATTTCTAGGATTCGGTCACCAACATGAATTGAGTTCTTCACATCTGGACTGATGCATTCTGGGTCCACCCTGAACACACACACAAAATGTAACCATCAATGAGTACGAATCAGATCAATATGAGCAACATGAGAAGGTTAGAGGTCAATTATCAAATCAGATATTTTTAGAGATATACTGTACAGGTCAATAGTTTAGACACACTTTTGGAACAAAAGGTTTTTAAAATCATATAAGAAACATAACTCTGTCAAATGTCTCCAAAACGTTGAAATGGTAATAGTGTACGATGTATCAGAGATCATATATCGATTTTGGTCTGATAAGAACCATCGATTCTTCGAAGAACTCACAAGGAATCAGTTTTTCCAAATGAAACATAGTACAATATTTTGAGATATACTATATCTCAATTTTGGAAACATTACGTCATTTCCACCACACCAAACAACTGTGCCCCTAATAAAGATTTTTTATTTATTTATTTTTAAATAGTGTACTTGTTAAAAATCACCAAATTATACAAAAAAGTGTGAAAATTTCATTTAATTTTGTGTCTTTAGGATACATTAAATGTTAGTTATGAAATTTGCCTTAGCAAAACAAAAAAGTTGTCAATTCTATGTTAAAAAAACATTAAAAAATTAAATTTCCAGCACAGAATTATATTAAAATAGAATTTGAGATATGCTGGAAATAACACTGTGGTGGGAATTTTCATGACTTTCAGAAACACACTCACTCACTCACACATACTGTCTCGCACTCACTCACTCACTCACTCAAACACTCACTCACTCACTCACTCACTCACTCACTCACTCTCACACACACACACACACTCACTCACACACACACACTTTCACTCACTCAACCACTCACTCACACACTCACTCACACACTCACTCACACAATCACTCACACAATCACTCACACACACTCACTGTGCCACTCTGACGGTGTGGTTGTGTTCGGGGCTGTCGCCATAAGAACCGGGTCCCTGATCAATGGAGACGGAGAGTCCACGTTTGCCATCAGTGGCAGGAATAGAGACCAGAGTGACTGTGTGAGGAATTCTGGAGCATGGAGAGTCCGGCAGAGTGACTGGAGTGATGATAGTCTGATAATAACAGTGACCGCTAGAGAGAGACACAGTAAAATGTGTTATTATCCTCAAGACTGTTCTCAGTTCATACATTCACCTTATTTACCCACATTTATTACAAGTGTTTATTTAAATCCCGCAGCACACTACATCCCAGAATAATTCAGAATCATACAGCAGTGTATCTGATTTTCATTCAAAATAACGCAGTGTGTTGAAGACAAATGTGCTGTCACTATGACTACAAGCATAGATGTATACTGGTCTTGATTTTCTATAACAATGAAATCATTGTTATTGTTTTGGATGAGATGTTAAACCGTGGTCCTGACAGTCATTGGTCACTAAATCCCAGGGCACTTCTTGTAAAGAGTAGGGGTTTAACCCCGGTGTCCTGGCCAAATTCCCCCATAGCCTCTTATCAATCATGACTTCCTAATAATCCCCATTCATTAATTGGCTGTATCACTCTACTCTCTCCTCTCCACCAATAGCTGGTGTGTGGTGAGAGTACTGGTGCATTATGGCTGCCGTCGCATCACTCAGGTGGATGCTGCACACTGGTGGTGGTTGAGGAGATTCCCCTGTTCACCGTGTAAAGCACTTTGAGTGTAGTGTCAGAAAAGCACTATATAAATGTAAAATTCATATGAATCAAACAGGCCAATATAACATTTCATGTAAACCTTTTTATCTCACATACAATATTACAGTACATGCATTTCTATTTCCAAATTATTACGCATGAAAGTAAACCTCAACGCTAAACTGACAAACTGACAAAAACTCTTAGGAGAACTCCTAATGGCAAGATACACATTTGTTGTCTTCTTTGGTGCTCCTCATATATTAGTGTTTAAATGTTGACTGCAGTGCATTAAACGTTTTGAGACTCACCAGTAAAGTTTGGACCTCTCCACCAAAGCGTATGTGTCTCCATCACCGATGAATGCATGACAGTTCAGACACGTGAAGCATTCTGGGTGATATTTCTGTTCCCCGGCAACCTGCAACACAACAATCACACACCCACTGACATCAGAGACATGAACAGTTCACATTTATACAGCTAATGAAGATTTTTTGGATTATGATGTGAAACACATGCACAGCACCCATAGAGACTCATTATTAACTGCAGTATACATGTTAGGACTGCATTGGTTCAACCAGAGGTCTGGGGCCCATTAAAGGCCCAAATATACTTGGTCCATGTCATTGGTAGGTGTGACCTGAAGATCCACCCACTTTTGAGGCTGGCATCCAATTCCCATTCAGTGAGTTAAGATCAGTCCACATGAACACACCGGCGTGTAGAGTTATTAGCGGGTGTTATATCAGCTTTTGAATGAAGAACAAAGAAAACTTTTCCAGAAGTATATCGGGCCTCAGCAAACTTTCAAGTTGGCGACAAGATGACTTAAATTCTTTCAAATAAACATTTCCTTGAAAATGCTGATAAAATGTCAAGATATTTCACAAAATGAATTGTGATTAACTAGTCAAAAAGGTTGACAACCACTGATCTGGTGGAAGAACGACACTTCCATTAATAAGATAAGGTTTGAAATAAAATGTTAATATTTTTTAAATAGCACCGTCCTTCCAAATAACAGCTTTCAGCTGAGATTACATTCACTATAGAGCACACACGTCTGTTTCTGGAAGTTTACTTTACTCCATAGGTGCATTGAGTTTTGGTATATGCTTCTATTGAAGTCATCAGTTTACATCATTTCAACGACATTTCTTGAAAAACATCTAAAACATGTTTTATAGTGGGATTCCTGATGAAGAACTATACTACCCATGATCCAGCAGAGAAAGATCCACCAATCAGAGAATCACAGCAAACGAAGCTCACCAAAAGAGCTCTGCAGTGATCGCCCACTCCCATGACACACTATGAATGATACAATCGAGTCTCAATCTACTGAATACTTTGCAAAAAATATAATGTCTTGATTCACCTCAGCGCAGGTTGGTTTGGTTCATGGCTTTTAACTCTTTAATGAAGGATTTCATGAGATCACTATGGTACAAATGAATGGGAAAAATACTTCCGGAAACAAAGACGGCTGAGAAAGTGTGTGGGCACTGTTGCGCTCTAATACAGCCTCTGAACCCTCATAGTTTAATAGAACTGTCATTTGCATTTATTTCCATAAAAAGAAGAAAGACTAAACCCACAGGGAATGAGGGATGCAAATGGATGCTAACGCTCAGAACTGAATTACAAATCACCAAACTAGTGAAAGTACCTGAAATCTATCTGATGGTAGTCTGCTCAACTCATAATAATAAGTGCAAATGTACATTAAACCTACAACAAATTAATTCTCACCTCTCTTTATTCAACTGAGAATAAACACAGTCAGTCAGTCAAATGTTTGCCAGGACTTTCACCAGTTTACATCATCAATCATGTTCTCTTTGAAGAGTCTCCAGAGATCCTGGGCTTTCAGGAGCAGTCTAGAACTTTGACCAAAAATAATCTAAATGAATTCAAAGCTTTCTTTCAGTTTTATACTTAAGAACAATGTGTAAATGACACTTATAGACCAGAGGGGAAAATGTGAAGGCATCATACAGTGATGTTTCTTTGTGCCCACTGCTTCATCATTACAGTACCTCACAAACCCTCAGACAACACGGAAAACAGAACGACAGACCACGAACAAACACCCCATACTCACACACCCGTCACGACCACATCTCAAAATACACAACTGTGTGACGCGCACCACCACCCACAGGAAAAACCTGTGATCACAACGCCAACAACCATTCCCAATGAAGTCAATATAGTCGTATCAATAAAAGATCAGTTAAGTAATATCTTACCCGTTTTCTCATCTTAACACAATCTAATTATGGGTCATTCTACAAAACTGTTGCCTGTTAAGTGAGTCATCAATAAATAATGAAGAGAGATGTCATTGTCTTGAAGTTGTGTTAATCAAGAAAATAAAAAACCTGAAGAATGACATCATCTTTTCAGAAAGTGAACTGTACGGTCAAGTAAATGCGTCCTCTATTCAGCCATGTTTAGCTTTGTGATGTGCTTAAAGTGAACTGTCACCATGATATTTGTCGAAATATTAGCATTCAATTCTCTTTCTAATGAACATCTTGAAGTGTCGTGACTTTGAGCACAAGACAAGTACTGTTACTAACATTGTAGATGCTTTTATCAAAAGCAATGTCAAATTAAAAACCCAATCTCCCAATATATGTTGTCATTTCCTCATTTAGCTTAAAGCGCTTATTTGTCAGACATTTTTGATATCGAAACTAAGCACGTATCTCACATAAATGCCATGATATTCCAGGAAACGACCAAACTTTTCATATCTGAAACCTCTTTGGAAAGTTTACCAAATATTCCACTAGTATGTGGGAGAGTTCATGTGATCAAACTGGCAATATCTTGTTCTGCATTGAGTAATTCCACAAGTGTGTGAGTCACAATAACAATCCCATGACTACATCACACACTACACATTGCAAATATAACTGGGCAATACATCTCTCCAGAGGTCATTATGGTCATCTAACCAGCATGAGGTGCTGATAACTTCTCAAAGTAGGCAATCATCACCCCTGTGACCTGAACGAATCACTTTGATTCTTAATGTTTGATCGACTGCACCTGAAAACCCTCACTGACATGACAGAAAACAGCAAGCACACTCTTATGAACTAATAACAGTTCCCAGAATGTCCCAAAAGCACTGTAAGCTCAAGAAGATTGTAGAAACCATTGGCGCCAATGGCCTCTACGATTAACTTAAGTTTACAATGCTTTTGGGAAATACCGCCCTCCTGAGTTAGAGCTGGTTTAGTTGGTGGACTAACATAACCCTGCTGAAACACTCATTCAGTCCACTGGCACAAACCACTCTCACTACACCTTCATTTAAGCAATTAATAAACAATTAAATATAGAGCAGGAACTAAAACTCCGCCTACACAGAGAGCAACATGCTTCTTGAAATTTTCCTGGGGAAATTTTGTTTATTCATTTACAACTAAACACTCTGATCATCTAAACACTGGGGAATTCAGTTTCTCCTGCTAATATACTGGAAGAAAATAGACTACTGTAACACACATCATTGAGTAAATGTTGTTTCAAGTTCTCAAGTAATTATTCAAGATAAGCAAACAGTCATTAATAAAGTAAGAGCAAAGAAACTAATGGAGAAAACACAGTGTGCACCCTAAAGTTGTCCTAATTAAACATTACTTGAAATGTCAAGATTTGGGCTCATAACTCAAATATCAATGCTGCTTGAACTGTTGCAAATAGTTGATTTGTATGATCAAAATTGGAGTTAATTTAACAGCAATTAAATAACAAATCTGAGTTTAGGCTGTTTGCGTCTACCTTAACGTTCAATATGAACACCAAGTTAAGTGAACTTAATTCCACAAGTTTTGGAGACGCCATTACTCGCTCAATTCAGTTGAGTAAATTCAACTTTAGGGTTTTCAGTGCAGCGCTTGAAGTTTTAACCGCAGAATCAAGTATTTAAATAAACATTCAGAAATTGAAAAAACAAATAAAACTACTTAAATTACTGGTCTTTCATGTATGATTATAATACTATTTTAAAGCAAGTAATGTGTGAAAGCAGATAGTATTTTTCTTGTTATTGATGTGTGATTAATATTAATATAAATGACACACTAGACTAGAGGTCCACCAATAGTGGTTTTGCCGGTACAACAACCAAGGTGGTAAAAATGCCAATAACCAATTAATCAGCTGATAGTTTTCCTAATTGATTTATAGAGTGTTATATATATATATATATATATATATATATATATATATATATATATATTCTTATTCTTTCTTTATTATGGTAGAGAAAGAGTCCAAAATGAGTAAAATCCCAGATGCACCAAAGATCTGGTGCATAACACGGGACTTTTAATAAGAAAACAAGCCTGAAACACACCAGGGACTCTTATTTTGAAATGGTGAAATGATGAAAAAACGATCGGCAACTATTGACATTTTATCCATGTTTTTGAAGATAACTGATAGTACCAAAAATAAACTATCGGCACCGATTAATCGGTAAAACCGCTATATCGGTCTACCTCTGCACAAGACAGCGGCAGTCTATTTTAGGCATTTACACTTCAAGTCCGTGTTTACATTAATACCTGACCAAGACTGTTTAGATGCATATTAAGGCAAAAATATAAATAATAATTTAATATAAAAATATTAATAACAAATATGTAATAAAAAAAAGGCCAAATTAATATTGTTGTTTGGCTATATTATAAATGTAAATGATCCGCAGCTATAGACACATCGAGAAACCCCAGACATCAGCACATGTGAATATAGGCCAGTGGGACACATTGTGATGTGATGCTAAAAACGACTCTGAAAACTAGTCAAGGATGAGACTAAATCATTAAGCGTTTAAAATGACTAACTAATGTATTTAACACAAATTCATTATACATTAGAAAACATGACTGTTCAATTGAGAATTTCCCGAACTGCAATATATGCAAATTTCATCATTTCAAACAACGCAGCACAAACAGGATAAATCCAGAAGAACATTATTCATCTTAATGTGAGAAAGATGATGAGGAAATATGAAGCATAGTCATCATTACATTATACAGTCCAACATGCCAAACATTATCAGACAAATGAGCAATAAATCAGGCCACATCTCTCCCATCATCAATCAAAACTGTACTCAACTCTTAATTACTAGAAATGAAAATGAATTGAGCTGCATCTTCTAATCTTTGGTTTAAACGTATCCTTGAATATTTGAATTCTAATTTACCATCAACATCGCAGTCAAACTGTAATTAATCAAATGAAACATGTACAAATCCTTCAAATGAAAATAAGTCATAATCGATGACTCCCATGCGGTGTCTCTCACCTTCTTGTCTCTCTTCCAGAGTTTCAGACAGCAGAAGCTCCAGTAAAACAGATCGCCAACCATGACCACGAGCAAGCGGCCCGAGCTCTGTCTACAGCGCGAAGATCATTCTAGTGACTGCGGCATGAAAACACTACACAGCTGAGAGACGCGCTCGACACACACGCTCAGAGCTGAGCTCATCGTAGAAAGCACCCTCACTCTCACTGTGTGTCTCTCGCACGCTCTATCTCTCTCTGAGTGGGTGACATCATCTGCTGCTGAGCGCATGCGATTCTGCGCAGACACACACACATACACACACACATACCTCCCCCACTCGACCTGACCCTCCCTCGAACACACACACACAATCTCTGTAAGAAAACGAGGTCAAATCTTCAGCCGTGTTACTACAGTATAGTAAAAGAAAAGCTCAGTGTTATGAACACAGCTACTGAAAACTGATCGATCAACCATTCATTCATTAAATTCATTCAATCATTAATCAAAAATGCTTTTGTTCTGAAACCATTTTGAAGTTTGTTTAGCAGGATACTAGTTATGACCTGCAACAGAGGTTTTGCATGTTTTTGTTGCATTTAGTATTGAAATATCGATGTAATGGCACAATTTTCACATATTTAACTGGACCTGTTATGGACTCGTCTTGAGTTGTCTCAGACTCGATTGGCTAAAGACTCTGACTTCACTCGGACTCAGCTGAGGTTCACATGAACCTACACTTGTACATAGGGCCAATTTTGACTTAAAAATGTTAAATACACTTTGCCGCTGTAATGAAACTCCATTCACGTCTCAGTGCATGGCTTTCTGTCATCTGTGCATGAAAACCAACATGCAATAGGACACAATGTTTGTAGGGTAAAGGTGGCTTTATGGTTGAATATATGCGAGGAAGCCAAGACCAAAATAGATACAAGATAGAAGAGATTGTCAACCTTAACTCCTAAATTTCTTACGTTTACAAAAACTATTAATACATAGTACACCTATAGCCAGGTGCATATTGTACAATTTTTATGACCATTTACTGTTGTCACAATCCACGCTGAATGAAGATGAAGAAACTGGAGTCTCTGCAGAAATAAAATAGGTGTTTTCAAACCAGGATGGGCATTTTTCAACTGCTTTAGATGATTTGCTTACTACATTGAGATTCCCTACATTCATTGGACAGTTGAGAAACACCAATCCCGGTCTGAGAACACCCACAGATTGGGAAATACCCATTATTGTTCCACAGAGACCTATACTTCCAATTGACAGCTTTGACTGGGTGTCAGGCCATCGTAGAAGCAATTACACGGCACGTTTAGCTTTCAGTCAACACACGCCAAGAGCACCCACATTTACCTACACTCCATTGAGGCTTATTGTGAGAAAGTGGCATTCAAGTTTACTTGCACTGTATAAGCGGCATACACTTTACTCCCATATACATGCGGCTCTGTCAGTAAACAGCTTTCTCTACAGCAATGTAATTTCCCCACAATGCTCATGTAAATAAAAAACATGGCATCTGAGGAAGACTTTGTGATTTTATTTCCTTTTGCTTCACTTTTTTCCAGATATTCTAGTGTTGTTGTTGTGTTTGGTTTCCTTAACTTCCAATCACAACCTGCAACAGAATTGCGCTGCAATAGTGGGGCTTCCGTCTTATGTCAAACTCCAGGATTCCCCCAATGTATGAGCACAAATACGCGAATGTCAGGGACTGTCGATATTTTACATCGGTGTGTATAAATGAGTATAGTTTATAGTGTATGTGCTTTTCCCACTGTATTGCCAGACATTTTTAATTATTTCTGCTGTGTTGACTTTTTGTTGGATTCCATTCAATGACGTTTGTTATTCGGTCTGTTCACGTAAATGCGCACTCCTCAAGAACCTATAAGAATGCAAGAATTTACATAACCACATAAGCCACATTCTCCAGGAAGAAAACTAGGTGTGTTAAACTTTTCTTTTTATACCTCGAGTGGTGTAAGGAAATCGGCATTCTCGTGTACATGACATTTCAGAACTCATCTTTCTGCAAAAAAACATTTTCTTAAGTTCTGTGTAAACATAGTCCATGTCAATATCCACTCTTCCCCATTGCATGCTAGGCTGAAGCTAGTCTGACAGAGACAGACATTTGACTATCAGCATATCAACTGGTCCACTTTGCAGCTTATTCTGACCAAATATCACCCGAAGAGTCCATCTGACTGACATGTAAAGTGACCAATGTTTGTTTTTTATGTGATTTTGAAGATTGGATTATCTGAAATGATATTGTAAAAGTACCAGAAAAATAGACTGACATGGAGAAAATGGACTTAAGTGATGTTGCAATAGTTTACACAAACATTTAAAACATAAAACAAGGTGGAAATTAGCAGAAATTTTGTAGATTTTGTTAGTCGAATTTATGGCCTTCCAAAAGTAATTTAAATCATGATGAACTCTCAGAATAATTTGAAGGTCTTGTAATGGATATGCAATGTTGGTGGGTTTGGTCTTGGCAGACTAGATTTGCAGACAAACACTGCTGCTTTAGCACAATATGACACATAAAATATTCTTGAAGAAGATCTAGACAAGCAGTGCTGGGGAGGAGGAGGGTTTCAGAGGTAAAAACTCTCATAGCGCTCTGCAGTGAAACCAGCTTATCTCTAAACAACTGAGGAAATTTAAATAATAGACAAAGAGCTTGCACCATGTAGAGTTTCATGACTCCCCGCCTTCGCGCCCGGCCCCGACCAGTAGTGGTCGTTAACCGACCCTATGCCGGTTTCGCATAGCAAGTTAAGTGCTTTGAGCTCCCCCACAGCACAGCTGCCTCGGGTCGAAGCAACACTCCCCGACACGATGTCTCCTGCTCCACCCCACCGCGAGGCTCCACCACCAGGTATGTTAGATGCGATCGTCCCCTTAGTGCCCCTCGCCCAGAGCTGGGACGCGTGGCTAACGCTTTCCAACCCATCGCAGTGGCTGGCCAAGATCATCCGACTCGGCTACGTGATTCAGTTCGCCAGGCGCCAGCCCCGGTTAAGCGGCGTCCACTTTACTTCGGTGCTGGGCGAGAACACCGCCACCCTATGTGCGGAGATCACAGCCCTTCTTCACAAGGGCGCGACACAGCCTGTCCCTCCAGTCGAGATGGGGAAAGGGTTCTGCAGACCTTACTTTATCGTGCCAAAGAAAGGCGGTGGGTTGTGGCCAATCTTGGACCTGCGAGTTTTGAACTGGGCCATACACAGACTCCCATTCAAGATGCTGACGCAGAAACACACTTTGACGTGTGTCCGGCATCAAGATTGGTTTGCGCCAGTAGACCTGAAGGGCATCCACATACTCAACTACCTCAATAACTGGTCGACTGATTCTAGTTGCTGTGCGTGCACAGAGATATGGTGCTCAGGCAACTCAGCCATCTAGGGCTTCTGGTTAACTTCTCCCGGTTTAGAGCATCTCTTTTCTCGGCATGGAGTTAGACTCGGTCTCAATGATAGCGCGCACTCGTTTATGAGGCGGTGCTAAACTGTCTGAAGTCATTCAGGTGGAGGACAGCAGTTCAACTGAAACACTTTCAGAGTCTCCTGGGGCATATGGCTTCCTCAGCAGCAGTCACGCAGCTCGGGTTGATGCATATGAGACCGCTTCAGCACTGGCTTCAGACTTCAGACATCAACTGCATAAAGTTTCTGCTCACCCTGCAGAGGCTATTGCCGTTGATCCAGGGTAAGCATGTGTTGGTCCGGTCCGAAAACACAGCGACAGTAGCATATATAAATCGCAAAGGCGGCGTATGCTCTCGTCGCATGTCGCAACTCGCCCGACATCTCCTCCTCTGGAGTCAGCAGTGGCTGAGGTCGCTGTGGGCCACTCATATCACAGGCAGCCTCAATGCCACAGCAGACACGCTGTCATGGCAGGCAACTCAGTGAAGAGTGGAGACCCCCCGCAGGTGGTCCAGCTGATGAAAAGCACAGGTAGACCTGTTCCCTTCCCGGGAATACTCCCACTCCCCGCTCTGGTATTCCCTGATGGGAGCCCCACTCGGGACAGACGCGCTGGAACACAGCTGGCCCTGGGGGCTGCGCAAATACGCATTCCACCCAGTGAGCCTTCTTGCACAGATACTGTGCAAAGTCAGGGAGGACGAGGTACAAGTCACCCTTGTGGCCCCATACTGGCCCACCCAGACTTGGTTCTCAGACCTCATGCTCCTTGCGACAGCACCTCCCTGGCAGATTCATCTGAGGAAAGAGCTTCTTTCTCAGGGATGGGGCACAATCTGGCACCCACACCCAGACCTCTGGAACCTCCAAGTCTGGCCCTTTGATGGGACGTGGAAGATCTAAGTGGCCTTCCACCAACAGTGCTAGACACGATCACGCAAGCCAGAGCTCCCTCTACCAGGCAGCTTTATGCACTGAAGTGGCGTTTGTTCGCGAATTGGTGTTCTTTCCGAGCTGAAGACCCCCAGAGATGTGCAGTCGGATCAGTGCTTTCCTTCCTGCAGGAGAGGCTTGTGGGGCGGCTGTCCCCCTCCACCTTGAAGGTATACGTTGCTGCTATAGCTGCACACCATGATGCAGTGGATGTAAGTCCCTAGGGAAACACGAGAGGGTTTCCTCAGAGGTGCCCGGAGGCTGAATCCTCCCAGGCCATGCCTCTTCCCCTCTTGGGATCTATTCGTGGTCCTCTTGGGCTTTTGGAGAGTCCCATTTGAAAGAATCGGTTTATTTTCATTTTTACATATTGCAGTGAAATGAACAAAGCAATATGCAGTTCAGGGAATATATAGACATAACGTAGGGTGCATCCAAGACAGATGAGAATTCATTCCAGTGAATTATAACAGCTACAACAGTAAATAACAAATGATAAATAATAATAATAATAATAATAATAATAATAACAAATACATTAGAAGATATTATTACATTTAATATTTAATATAAGACAATAAGTATTTACATAACAGCAAAGAGTAATTTCAAGCTCAGATCATTCCCACAGCTATGTTTTTGAATGGGAATTTGGGTGGCCTTTACCTACTGGATCATATACGAGGCAGTTTTTGTGCCTTTTATTATCGGACAAATGTGAAGGCTATGTGTAAATGCTGATTTTAAATTCACTGGTCAAGCTTTTGAGACACGAGCATTCATGAACTTCCCTTAGCATTACTTCCATGATGAGCAATTCCCTCACACCTAAGCTCCCAGAGCTGGGTAAAATTAGTTTATATTCAATATTTTTTTATATTCCCACGCTCTATGATTTTCTCACACTTGGCTTGATGTTATGGTATATAAATATAAATGGTATATAACTATAATATACAGACATAAAACACTGCACTCAGAACTGTCAGTTGGGAGTGGCGGCTGCAGAATTATGACTAAAAATGCTCCAATGCGCTTTCATTGCTTAGAGTACTTAAGGGACCATCTGAAAATTCCACTCACTGTTAAACACAGGAGGTGTACAATCACTCATTCAGTTGACGTGCAATTCCTGAAAATATTATTTTCGCATTCCAAATTTTATAGTAAATTCCCAGTGGATGGACTAACTGTAAAAATATCACCTGTATAAAGTTATTATATCTACTGGGAACTTACTACAACCTTTGGAATGTGATAATAATGTTTTTTTATTTTTTATTTGAGTGATTATTATTTTCATAATATCAGTAAATACTGTACATTCATATACACAGCCATCACTCTGGTGATCAACTACAACCTGTGAATTTGTTTTTATTTATTTTCTTTAAATAATGTTATTTTATGATATAACATGCAGGTCAATAGTCAAATAAATAACTGCTCTGATGGCAGTGACGTTTTAGTTGTGGGTGGAGTTTTCAGACGGTCCCTTACGCACCTTAGGCGAGTATCCAACAAATATCGAACCTAAAACTAAACTTACCCCACAGCTGAACATAAGCTTATGTCTTTACAATGTAGGCATATGCTTCAATGGTCTTATGAATGTATGGTTATTTTCATTATCTAATTTAAAATCATGCCTTTTCAAACGAGGCAACGTCAAAGACAGCAGGTTTATGTTTAGGGCTGTCTGATAAATCTGACAATTTGATGAGAGAGTTAGCTCAGCTGCAATAAACATGGTGAATTTTGGAGGAACAATGGTAAATAAATGAATATTATCTGAACAATAAACTGGCTTTCAGCTGACTTTTTCAATAAAATATTATACAAAATTTGAACCAAGCACAAGTTGCTTATATTCAGTAAATACTCATTTTAAAATATCAGTGAGAATATAATTATTACTTTTACTTTATTAAAATCAGATTTCACATAAAATATGATTGCATGCAATACAAAAGCGGACATTTTTGGAATTTGTTTTTACAAATATTTTCAATCAAGAAATGCCTGGAAACGTCCACCAGGTGGCAGCAGACATCTAGTACATTGCAGACAACAGGATTTTCAGTGATCCTTAATCGCAAAATACTCGATGCAAACTGGAGGCTGAATTCATTGTTTCTAGACACTAGAGCTGCAACTAACGAATATTTTTATGATCGTTTAATCTAATAATTATTAGAACAATTTAGGCGCTTCTTGCAACGATTAACTGACAAAAATTTGTCTTGAGGTAAGAGGTTGTATTAAACATATGTTTACTAAAAAATAAACAAATGAGGATGAAATGATCTTTTAAAAATACTCTTAAACAATCTTCAATGAATAACAGGTTAAAGTGTTCTACATGCGGTCTGCAGAGCACCTCTGGCTAAAACATATCATCATTAGAGTTTAAGATGATCTCAGGTTATGTACTGTGATATCAAACCACTATAATGTGGACAATATTTTATGTTCGGCATTGTCGAAAATATCAACTCGTTCTCATATAACAGAATGATTTCAATAATTATAATTATTTGATTTTAATGAATAGATTAGTTAAAATAGATTAGTGTTCTTACGGTATTGATGAAAAATAGCTGCTGACCAAACTTATAAATAGAGACAGAATTGAATTTACTAAAATCAAGCAATATAAACAGCTTTACTAGTGTTGTCATGGTACCAACATTTCAGTAGCCGGTACCAACACCAGTGAAATCTTACTGTTCTCGAAACCAATTTCAGAACCACCGCAAAAATATGCTAATATTATAGTGTGCTATTGGACACACCCGTCTAGTTATTTTTTATGATTTAATAATTATTATTATTTTCCAGAACATTTCAGAACATTCTTTAAAGATTTATTTAATTTCATCCTCAAAATTTGTGTCCAACCAATAAATTCTTCAAACATTTAATAAGTGAACATATAACTTTTTAACATGTCTCTGCTGTTGAATAAAAGTTTGGCCAAAACATGCAGTCTTGTTTGTAATATTTTGATTAACTATTATTATTATTACAGTGAATATTACATTTTACTATACAGTTGTAATATATTTGTATTCAATTTCAGGGCTTTAGATTTTATTTTGAAACATGCTTTTATTATGTTGTGTGTTTTAAGCTTCACTTTCTGGACAGTTTTGGAGTGTTTGTATTTTAAATGACTGGTGTTTGTATATGTGGTCATTTTTAAATTTGATGTTTTAAATAGTATTACTGTGAAGCACTTGACTGTTGTTTGTTGTAAATGCTATATAAATAAAGTTGAGTTGAGATTAAAGCACAAATGCTGTGATTTAATTATATAAATATATATTTTACATGTGCAGCGTGCTTCACTGTAGATTAGTGCTCTGCTCTGTCATCTGATAGAACATGTCGTGAATGATTCTCAATGTCTCGTCCAAACTATGATTGCAGCATTTAGCGGTTTAAATCACACTAGGACATTTCCATCCATCCATCCATCCATCGTCAACCGCTTATCCTGTGTACAGGGTCACGGACTATGACATATCACAATTTTAATTTGATTAATTGTCCATTTCAGTGTAAGGAGTAGCAGAGCGCACACTCAAAATGAGCATTTTAGCTGTCGTGTATCAGTCACACTGCGCTGGAACCGGATTGAGTCGGTGCTCGGTACCACCGGTACTACAGAAACACTGGTATTGTTACATCTTTTTTATTTTAGTATCGACTAGGTACCGAAGTACCGGTACTTTTGACAACACTAACACTCACTACCCCATAGACAATATTACACAAAGTTGCATTTTAATTCAGTTAGGTTAAGACGCAGTACAACACTGCAAAAAATCTATTTCTTACTGAGTATTTTCTAGTGAAAATATCTAAACTAGGGGTCAACCGATTGTGGATTTTGCTGATACTGATAACTAAGGTGGTGGGAAATTCAAAAACCAATTCATTGGTTAACTGGCACCCACACCCAGAGAATTCATAGAATTCAAACAAAATTTGGTGGGGTTTATGCTTAAAACTAAAAAAAATGTATTTGCCAATGGGGTAAGAAACATAAACTTTTTTTTCCATTTGAATCAAGTTTTTTTTCTTACCCCATTAGCAAATAGTTTTTTTTATTGTTATAAGCATTAACATTAATAATGTTGCTAGATTATTCTGAAAACAAGACAACATTTTGGGCTTTTTAAGAATGTTTATATATTTTGACAGGAAAAAAGACAAAACAAAATGTGTATATATATATATATATATATATATATATATATCCATAAACATTCATTCATTCAACTCTGTTGCTCTTGTACAAACAGTGAATGCATTAAAACAAGAGGCCACACAAACGTTCCCTTCATCAATACAGTAAGTCTGAATTAGAGATCGCAGCTCTGTGACTGCAGCACACTGGAGTGTTGTTTATATACTGTGTGAATGGTGTAACTGGAGCGGATGAGAGAAACTGTAGGATGGATGAATGGATGGGTTGAAAACAGGATTGTGAGGGGAGGAGAGATGGAGAGATTGGGTTTCGAGCGGTCTGGACTCACCATGATCAGTCCGGTGGTGATGGGCTCCGAACAGCCATGACACAACTCGCCAAATTTCGCCCAGTAGTCTTTCTTACAGAAGAGACGACCGTCCTTCTCATAGTAGCAGTGAGAGAGGGACGCCCCGCACTCACAACATCTGAGAGAGAGAGAGAGAGAGAGAGTGAGAGAGAGAGAGAGAGATAAAGCACTGTTAATAAGTGCACAAAAAGAAAACAATGCACATGAACAAGGTCAAAGGTAAAGACTGCCATGTGATTATCGATTATCGAGTGATTTTTAGGACTTTTGGTTCCATTAACCATTCTTGAATGTGATTCTTCCACCAATGCAGACGCTATATAATGTGACTCCTTTTTCTCCCAATTTGGAATCCCGCTTTAAGTCCTCATGGTGGTGTAGTGACTCGCCTCAATCTGGGTGGCGGAGGACGAATCTCAGCTGTCTCCACATCTGAAACCGCTTCACATTTTATCATGTGGTTTGCTTATTGTACAGCGGAGAAGTAGCGCGTGTGAAGGCTTCATGCTATTCTCCGCAGCATCCATGCCCCACCGAGAGCGAGAACCACATTATAGCGACCACAAGGAGGTTAACATATGTGACACTACCCTCCCTAGCAACAGGGCCAATTGGTTGGAGTCACTCAGCACGCCCTGGATTCAAACTCGCGACTCAAGGTCAATACTTGCTGAGCTACCCAGGCCCCTGAAAAATCAAACTTTTAAAGTTTAGTAAAATTTTTTACTTCCAAGTACACTGAAAAAACAAAAGTCAGAGCTGACCGCAGAGTGAGTACATGCAATGAGAAAATCTAAAAATAACCAGCGTTACATGAACATCACAATGACATCAGATGATCCATCCAGTGTGTGTGTGTGTGTGTGTGTGTCATAACAGTAGCTGGAGGCTGAGATCTCACTGTGCTGTCTGCCTATAAGAGACAGTACTATAGATTGATCAGTTCAGACCCTGAGGAAGACCAGCTGCCACAGAATGACTTCTGCAACTGGCCAGACCTTCATCATGACCGTTGACCTGTGACAGAACAAGGAAACAAACCACTAAATCCTACAGCTGCAATGAATCACTATTATCCGTCCACGTCCATCCGTGTACATAGAGAGAGTGTATACAGCAGCAAAGAAAGAATAGGACAATGTTCTCAGGATAGTGTTATAAGGTAGACCACTGAAATGAAAAGGCAACGTCCTTTCTCTGGGTTAATGATCATCTTTTAATCCACAGAAAATTCTAATGACTAAGGCTAGAAATGTATGTGCTATTATTCAGGTGGTGATTATCTTTCAAACGAGGTAATCGGATGCATAGATCATTACATAATCAACACAAACCACAATGTTACATATGGCCACCAGGAGATGGCGCCAAACACAATGATGACTCAAATGACACAGAATGAAACTCATTCTGTGAAATCTCATCACTAAAATCATTTCTGCATGCTATGCAAACCTTTAGTCATTTTTGTGTTTGCATGTGTAATTAGTTCTTATGTACAATTATGTTTTATTTGTTTTTGTACACTATGATAAATTATTTTTGTAATAATATAACTTTTGATTGTTTTGTCACATCAACACAAAATGTTTGAACCTACTTGTTATTCTTCAGTTTTTTCGTCGAGTTATACACCTTTAATTCTTCGTATGCCACTTAAACAGAAAATCTTTAAAAACACACAGAGCTTAAAGGGTTAAAGTAAAAAAATTCTGTGTTGAATTCAAAAGGTTCCATATACTTAGATGGTGAAAAATAACTCATATCCAATGTAAACATGAAATGCAGTTAGGTAATTATGCTATATTTGAATTAAATGCAATTATGTAATAAACCAACTTCGAGCATGTGGATAACTGTACACGCCAGTCACGACAGAAGACCATTTTTGACCCAATAATAGCAGTGAATGTTTGACAACCACTATATCCTCTGAAATGCTGTAGATATACATATGCAAAAATGTGTTGCCGCAGCACAATATGCTCCTTACACTTTATTCAAAACAAAGCATCGACAAACTCAATGCCATCACTTCATGAAATGAGGAATAACATTAAAGAATGAAGCTTAATAATGAAGCTTAATACTTGGTGTTGGAGGTTTGATCAAATCCTTAACTCTATTCAAGCTTTAGTAATAATGATGCTTGACTTAGAAAACAGCAGTAATAAACACGGATGTGATTGAAGCTCTTTGTCAATGGAGGACAATCTATTAGCTGATGAATTCAACCCAAAGGATGTCTGTTGTGTGATGTTCCCCTTGGCTTGTGTTATCAGACTGTAGTGATGAAAGCAGAGACGAACAGGATGCTGTTAATCATTCGCTCTATCTCTCTCAGTGCCTTGGAACAGAGCCACACTTCCATCGGAGTCGGAGAGGTATATGACACCTCTCTCCTTCATCTCTATCTCAGAGGGAATCAAGCAATGCTTCATTAAAACACGTCTCTTTTTGTGTTTATGAGATCAATCACTTCATTCACAGAAGCTTCTATGAGCTCCCAACTACCAAATGTAACATGCTTTATGGACATGCACCATGGTATTCCTTAAAGTTCCTTGGAATATCGTGTAAATGCCATGGATATGCTAATTAATCAAAACATTATGACCACTCACAGGTGAATTGAATAACGTTGATCATCTACTAACAAGGCCACATGTCATGGTCTGGTTAGATTAGATGGTAAATGAAGAATCAGTTATATCAGAAAGCCTCGCAGGCTAGGTAAAATTGACATGACATTTATTTGATGAAATGATATTGAACCGCAGAATATATTTTCTCTTTTGGCGTAAACCCCGTCTGATGTATCAATGATATTGCTCGACTGGTGGCAGTGGGGAGGTGGAGGTTGCAGTGTTGGCACACTGAAACGCAAAGAGGTAGATTGAAAGCAGGCTTTTAAAGCAATGGCTGATGCATGATTTGCTAGGAGCTAACTAGATAATGGCGTGATTATGTACAGCTGCGAGTCTCCCGCTAGAACTACGCTTACATTTCTCGAAGTCAACGTGTTGAATACAGGAGAAATGGGCAGAAGACCTGAGTGACTTTGACAAGGGCCAAATTGTTATGGCCAAATGACTGGGTGAGAGAATCTCTGAAACGGCAAGGCTTGTGGGGTGCTCCCGGTATCCCCCTAGGTCAGGCCATTCATGTGGACGTCAATATGACACATGCCACCTACCTAAACACAGTTGCAGACCAGATACACCTCTTCGTGATAATGGAATTCCCTGATGGCAGTGGCCTCTTTCAGCAGGATAATGCACCCTGCCACACTGCACACATGGTTTCGGGAATGGTTTGAGGAACTTGATGAAGAGTTTGAGGTGTTGCCCTGGCCTCCAAACTTACAGGACTTGAAGAATCTTCTGCTAATGTATTGGTGCCAGATAACACAGGACACTTTCAGGGGTCTTGTAGAGTCCATGCCCAGGTGGGTTGGCGCTGTTTTTTTTTGGCATGCAGAGGACCAACAGCATATAAGGCAATGTATATAAAAGCCCTATCTGATACCATTCTAAACTTTCGTCCACACTAATAAGTCTTCATTTAAAAACAAAGTAATATAGCTACGTTTTGAACTTCTGTCCATATTGAGGTGCTGTTTTTGTCCAGTGAAAACTGAGCTTTATCCTAGTGGATACATTTGAAAAAGCTGTATTCGAAAACAATAAGTATTTGTTGTCATGCGTCACAGTCATGTGATCCATTCAACCCAAAACAATCAAGATGGCGGCCCATATTGTAGATGCATTGTTGTGCCTGCTATCCACTTTGATAGCATTATTAAAGATAAATGTTACTTTGAACAAACTTCACATTGCATTCCCTCAAAGTCTGAAATGCAATTGTGCTCGTCTTCCTCCGTTCCCGTCGCAAGTTTCCTCAGAATTGCTGTCTGCCGGAGGAACACAAGCACAACTGCATTTCAGACATACATGGAAATGATGCAGGACCATGCTTGTTATGGATTTTAGCATTTTCAGATGTTTCAGTGTAGACTAGCAACTTTTGGAATACATTTAACAACAGCAGTGTGGACGGAGAGCGTTTCAGTTTACCCTAGGTACCCTAATTCAGTTTTTCACGGCAGTGGCATTCCTTTCCATGATAACCATAGTTTTAAATTGTTAAAAAATATGTATATGGGATCTCATTAGTTTCAGAAGCTTCCACAATCTGTCATTATGTTTTTTTTATGACCGCAATGATAAGAAAAAGTTACTTTACCTATTTTATCTACAATATTTTGGTTACCATGGTAAAGGTCCGTGAGGGTTGATATAAAGAGAAGAGCACTACAGATAACATTTTCCTTTCCTCATTTCTTCCTACACAAACATTTAATCCGTTTTGTGGTTTTTCTTTCTATTTTAAGATCTTTACAGAACTACAATCTTCACTTTACCTTAAGTGGTATTTTACACAACTACTATTTCAACACATACAACAAATTAGTTCTCGAGGACGTTGTACCAGTGAGTGATTGAGAACTGACAAGGGGTGTTTGTGTTTTTCTGGGTGGAGTGTGATCGGGCTGTGGATTCTCAATGGAAAAGGCCGGTCATATATCAGTCTGAAAGGAGCAACTGAAAGCCATTGCTGTAAGAGTTTCAGTTTCACAGTGACTCAACACTCATTCCTCCAACACTGACATGTTTCACCAGAGAAATTTCCTCATTTGTTACAAAAGCCCATTACACTTAAAGGGTTTTGAAATGACATTCCTGTGCAATTTACAGAAACAGCGCCACAAAATGACCAGATGCTAATATTTTCCGAAGAAACCCTTTGGAGTGTTTGCACACTGGCCCGGGTCACACAGACGGTTCAGGTCCCTTCTATTATTATTTATTAAACTATTATTTATATTGTCAAGCCGGTTCTCGCCTCCTCCTTTCCATCAAATTACTTTACAATGATGTTGAGTTAAATGCTCTTAATCAGATATCAGTATTAATAGGGATTGAAATTGATCTTGTGATTTATCGCAGTATATCGAATCGTGACATGTGTATAACAGTACTTATTTGTAGCGTGACGTGCCAGCCGATACCCAGCCCTATGGCAATATAATTAGATCTTGCAAATCTCCAAGCCCTGGCTACCATTAATTTGTTGCATTGTCTGATCTCTGTTTACAATTGAAAATACAATAAAAAAATAAATATATATAATATAGTACATAAACAAAAATAGTAATAACATTATTATACCTATAATAACATATTATAACATTGGTAATCATCCCTGCCTGGCAGTGATTTTGTAAAAGAGTCTCACATGTGTCTAAAATTGACCGTTTTATCACAGTGGTACACACCGCAGTAAGCGTCATTTTGGTGTGGTACCTACTGTATATGTAATGAATAAAATCAAGAAAGATAGACATAAATCCTACTTGTTCCATTTAAAAAACACAAAGCAATGTTGTTCAGCAAAACGTATCGGTTACCTAACGTAACCTCGGTTCTCTCTAGATGAGGGAACGAGTATTGCGTAAGCTAGCTTACGCTACGGGAAAGATTCATCTTTTCTGAGATATTGAAGCCAAAAAATTATCCTTAATTTTTGTATCCATTGTCAACGCAGTGCGGCAGCTGCAGACCTTGAGCGGGCTAGCTAGCGAGCTCATAGGTTGCTCTGCGGCAACTGCTGCAGCCTATAGACGAGCTTGGGCGAACTCGCATCCAAAGAGAGGCGTCCAGCGCTCACTGCATCAAAGCCCGCCAAAATGGGCGTGACTAGAGTGCATATAAGCGTAGTTCAGTAGGCTGGAACCCTGGTTTTCATTGACTGAAGCGAAAAGTTGCTCGTGGCGCGAAGCACGGCCGGCTACGCAATACTCGTTCCCTCATCTAGAGAGAACCGAGGTTACGTTAGGTAACCGATACGTTCTCTTACGAGAGGTTCTCTCAGTATGCGTAAGCTAGCTTACGCTCACGGGAACCCATTGTCAACGCCGTCGCGCCAAGCATCCACTGTATGAGCCCCAGGGAATTAAGGGGGACCCGGGGAGCCCTTATGAGTGGGGAAATAATATTTGGCCGGCAAGAATGCGGGTCATTGATTGTGTAATACATAAGCACATAGTAGGACAGGAACGACAGAGCGGCGGTGCCGGTCTGTGTGGAATGTGTCCCATCAGTGCAGCTCACCAGGGGAGCTGTAGCGTATTAAACCGCTAGTAGTTTTGCCTGCAGAGTGGGCACTTCCATATTGTAAAATCTGACAAAGGTGGAGGGGGAAGTCCATCCCGCTGCCACACATATGTCGTGAATGGAAATTCCGCTGGACCATGCCCACGAGGATGCCATGCCTCTAGTGGAGTGAGCCCTAATGCCCAACGGGCATGGCAGGTCTTTTGACGCGTATGCAGCAGCAATAGCGTCCACTATCCATCTAGATAGTGTCTGTTTCGAGGCGGCGAGACCTTTGGTGCGCCCTCGAACGAAACGAAAAGCTGCTCGGAGCGTCTGAAAGCAGCGGAGCGCGCAGTATACAATCTCAGTGCTCTGACCGGGCAAAGGAGATTGGCGTCGCGTTCGCTATCCGGTGCTGGCAGCGCCGATAGGGAAATGACCTGTGCTCTGAAAGGAGTACCAATCACCTTGGGAACATAGCCGTGTCTAGGCTTTAAAATGACCTTGGAGTCACTTGGTCCAAACTCAAGACACGCAGCGCTGACAGACAGCGCGTGAAGGTCTCCCACACGTTTGACTGATGACAGGGCAGTCAGAAAAGCGGTTTTGAGTGAAAGGTATTTCAAATCCACGGATTGAAGTGGTTCGAAAGGGGGCTTTCATAGTTTCGAGAACTATAGAAAGATCCCAGATAGGAACCGATGGGGCGCGGGGGTTCATCCTTCTAGCTCCCCTGAGGAAGCGGATGACCAGCTCGTTTTTACCCCATGACTGGCCGTGCAGGGGTTCAGCGAACGCCGCAACGGCCGCCACATACACTTTGAGCGTGGATGGGGATCTGCCCTTATCCAGCAGCTCTTGTAGAAATACGAGCAGCGACGACACCCCACATGTCCGTGGGTCCAGGTCTCTGTCGGTGCACCATTTTGAGAACACAGACCATTTTGACGCATAGAGTCTTCTCGTGGAAGGGGCTCTAGCGTGTATGATGGTGTTTATTACTCCTTCTGGCAGAGCGACGGGTAGTCGTTGATCACCCACGCATGCAGCGCCCAGCGCTCTGGGTGGGGATGCCAGATTGTGCCGCGAGCTTGAGAGAGGAGATCTGCTCTCACTGGGATGGGCCACGGCGCTGTCAGTGACAGCTGTGTAAGCTCCGGGAACCATGTCTGATTCTCCCAACGCGGGGCTATGAGGAGCACCAAGTGACGCGTTTCCCTGATCCTCTGCATTACCTGTGGCAATAGCGAGACGGGAGGGAAGGCGTAAAGCGGGAATCTGGGCCAGTCCTGGGCCAGCGCGTGCTCGCTTTTCGAGAAAAATATTGGGCAGTTAGAGTTCTCTTTGGACGCAAAGAGGTCTATCTCTGCTCTGCCGAATAGGTGCCATAACGTCTGGACTGTTTGAGCGTGCAGGGACCATTCCCCTGGGGGAATATTGTCTCTGGACAGTCTGTCCGGGCTGTCGTTCAGGTGGCCTGGCACGTTGCGTCGCCCTCAGCGAGCGCAGGTGGCACTGGGACCAACTCAGTATGCGTTTTGTCAGATGGAAGAGGTTCCTGGATCTGACACCGCCCTGACGGTTTAGGTAGGATACCACAGATCTGTTGTCCGAACGGACCAGGACGTGGTGACCCTGAATGACCGGGAGAAAGCGCACGAGCGCGTACTCGACCGCTATCATTTCCAGACAATTTATGTGAAGGAGCTTTTCCTGAACTGACCATAGGCCGAAAACCGGAGAGCCCTCGCGAGACCGCGCCCCAACCCGTGTTGGACGCGTCTGTCGAGATGACTTTTCGGCGAGATACAGCTCCCATTGTCACTCCCCGCTGATACCATTCGGCCACTGTCCAGGGCTGCAGAGCTGATATGCAGGTCTGAGTCACCTTGATGGGCTGGCGGCCTGTGGCCCAAGCCTGGCGAGACGCGGGTGTTTAGCCAATGCTGAAGCGGGCGCATGTGCAGTAAACCCAGCTGAAGTACTGCTGCGGCTGAGGCCATGTAACCTAGCACTCTCTGGAATTTCTTCAGAGGCGTGAGGCTGTTCATCTGAAAAAATGCGGCTAGTCGCTGAACACGGCGTCGCGCGCTGTGTAGATAAGCGAGCCGTCATTGCCACGGAGTCTAGTTCTATTCCCAGGAAGGAAATGGTCTGACTGGGCTGTAGTGAGCTCTTGGTCCAATTGACTGCAAGACCCAAACTGTTCAGATGGCTGAGGAGAACTGCTCTGTGAGACAGAAGCTCCATATGTGACTGAGCCATAATCAGCCAGTCATCCAAATAGTTCAGAATTCGCAAACCCTGACTCCGCAGGGGTGCGAGCGCCGCATCCATGCACTTCGTGAAAGTACGGGGTGCTAAGGACAGGCCGAACGGAAGGACGGTGTATTGATAAACCTGGCCGTCGAGGCGAATCTCAAGAATGGCCTGTGACGGGATTTATCTGAATCTGAAAGTATGCATCTTTCAGATCGAGAGAAATAAACCAGTCCCCTGGCGCACATGCGCGAGGAGTTTCCTGATTGTAAGCATTTTGAACGGTCTTTTTGCAAGCACCTTGTTCAAAACCCTGAGATCTAATATGGGTCTGAGGCCGCCGTCTTTCTTGGGAACAAGAAAATAACGGCTGTAAAGCCCCGACTCGCTCAGAGAGGGTGGCACTTTTCTATGGCCCTTTTGCACAGAAGGCTTGCTATTTCTGAACGAAGCAAGCACGCTGCTTCCGTGTTCACAGTGGTTTCGAGCCGCGCTCTGAAGCGAGGGGGGCGGCAATCGAACTGTAGCAAATAGCCCTGTTGTATTGTGCTTAACACCCACTTGGATATCCCTGGAATAGCTTCCCACGCTTTGAAGCGTAACGCTAGAGGGTGAATGGCCAATTCGCTCTGATTGCCGCACACAGAGCGCTGAACAAAATGTGTGAGCGCGTTTAGTGTGTTCATGCATGATTGCTCGCAGACAGCATGAACAGGCTGTTTTGTGAGTGACTTCCGATTGGAATGAATGGGGAAAGAGTCACATCTGTTACGTGATGCGCAAGCACGGGACTTACACACAGAGGAATGGTTGCTGGCCGTGTAATAGAGCGGGCAGAGAATGGGCGCGCGCACGCATTTGTGGGCGCATTTATTGACTCTAGCGCTCGAGCGGTTCAGTAATCGCTTTATGTGAGCATGCTCTGGTGGGGACCACGAGACATGCAGTGCTTGTGTGCAGAAGTGAACACTGGATTGTGGGCACATTTTCTACACATAGGGCTGGTCGTGTGACAGAGCGGGCAGAGAATGGGCGTGCGCACGCATTTGTGGGCGCCTTCATTGACTCTGACGCTCGAGCGGTTCGTAACCGCTTTATGAGAGCGTGCTCTGATAGGGGCACGGGATGTGTTATGCTTGTGTGTAGGGGCGAACACTGGGTTGTGGGCACTTTTTCTACACATAAGACATGTTTGCTCTTTACAAGATTTATTTGGGTCGCCGTGAAAACGGCGTTTGAGTGCAGAGCAAGCGGGCAGTGTCACCGGCTTGTTGGCTGCTAAATTCACCACTGTAGTAGCCTGAGAGAAGGGGACTGACAGGGGGCAAAGCTTTGACGGTGGTCCGGCCGCGGCGGGACTGAGCCGTCGTTTGTTCAACACAGTTAGGAAGACTTCGGCTGCTCGGGATTCAGCGTTACCTTAGATCGAGGCCCGCGGGGGGGCGGCGGTCTGCGGCGGCTGTCTGAGCGCTGATCGAGGGCGGCCGCCCTGTCGACGCTGAGAAGTCTGAGATTGTTGAACTGGGCACTGTGAAGAGGCTCGTGCAGGAGGCTGATCACGTGAGCGGCCTGCAGAGGAGCTTAGCGCGACGCGGCAGGAAGAGGTTCATGGCTTGGGTGGCTTTCTGGACTTCTGAGAAGCGGTCAACAATGCCACTCACCGCGGAGCCGAAGAGACCGGTTGGAGAGAGCGGTGCGTTGAGGAACGTGGAGCGCTCTGCTTCTCCCATGTCGGCTAGTGTTAGCCATAAGTGTCTCTCGGTTACAGTCAGCGAGGCCATGCACTTCCCTAGAGCTTGGGCTGCAGCTTTGGTAGCGCGAAGGGCGAGGTCTGTCGCGCCGTAGATCAGTAACAGCCTCTGGGTGCCTGCCTTTCTCATCCCACTCCCGAAGAAGGTCTGCTTGTAGGATCTGTAAAGCGGCCATTGAGTGCAGAGCAGATGCGGCTTGGCCGGCGGCGGAATAGGCGCGGCCAACATAGGCGGAAGTCGCTCTGCAGGCCTTAGACGGGAGCACAGGCTTGGAACGCCATCTCGCGGAGGGCGGACAAAGGTGTGCTGCTACCGGAGTCCTCGACCGGGGGATGGAGGAGTAGCCTCTCTCAGTGGCGCCGTCCACCGACGCAAGAGAGGTGGAGACGTGTGAACGGGTCCTGGCTGAAAAAGGAGCGTTCCACGACTTTGCAAGCTCCGTATGTAATTCCGGCAGGAAGGGAGCGGCCCGGCCGCTGGTGTAGAGCGCCGATGGCTTTGAAGAAAGCAGCCGTCGAGTCTGTTGGGTGCCTGCTCAGGGGCGGTGACCACTCGAGCCCGAGGCGGTCGACGGCCTGTGTGAGGAGGCGTGTTAACTCCCCTTCGACTCCGGCGCTGGTCCTGCTGGATTCCTGGGCTGAGGAGGAGGCTTGGGAACCTGTCCACTCCTCGCTGTCCGAAGCCATGATGGAACAGCGGCCCTTATCTTCCGCTCGTCATCCGGAGATGGCAGCAGTGCGGCCGCCGGTGGCAACTGCGCGGCCCCGGGGGCGGGAGGGTGAAAGCGATGCTCGAGGGAGAGGCTCCGGCGAGGCAGTCGCTTCAACCACAGTTTCCGGCAGCCTTTGTGAGCGGCGCTTCTTCCTGCGCTGGCTGAGGGTAAAGCGGCGCTGGCGGTTTCTGCTTTGATCGCTTCGAGTCGAGCCCGCAGGGTCGACATCGGTAGCTCCTCGCAGAAATCGCATCCGCCCTCAGTGAGGGCGAGCTCTGCGTGCCCCAGTCCCAGGCAGAGAGCGCAGATGATGTGGCGGTCTCCTGTGCTGAGAAGGGCGCGACATGAGGCGCAAGTGGAGCGAGGCATCTTGAAAAAGACGCCGTACTCTTTTGTGAATAGTTCGTGAGAACTAGCTTGCTGAATAAAAGGATACGCCGTCGGATGGCATAGCTCGCAGGATGGCTGAAGGTGGCTGAGACGGCCGGCTTCTTCTAGCGCTGTCCACGCTTGCTAGATGCCCCTCGAACGGCGACGCAGCTTCCAGGTCAGCGATGCGGAGAGCTTCGCTGAAGAGATGAAAATCAGGGTTCCAGCCTACTGAACTACGCTTATATGCACTCTAGTCACGCCCATTTTGGCGGGCTTTGATGCAGTGAGCGCGGACGCCTCTCTTTGGATGCGAGTTCGCCCAAGCTCGTCTATAGGCTGCAGCAGTTGCCGCAGAGCAACCTATGAGCTCGCTAGCTAGCTCGCTCAAGGTCTGCAGCTGCCGCACTGCGTTGACAATGGATACAAAAATTAAGGATAATTTTTTGGCTTCAATATCTCAGAAAAGATGAATCTTTCCCGTAGCGTAAGCTAGCTTACGCAATACGAGAGAACCTCTCGTAAGAGAACTATCTTCTGTAAACCATGAAAGATACTTTCGGTTTTCTGTTTCCAAACAGACTTTGTCCAAGAAATGGAATCATCTGATGTGGTACCAAAAATATATACTTATTTCAACACACAAAATGCAGTTTTGTAATAAATGATCATTAAAATCATTGCTGATTTTTGACAGAGGGTGACCACGAGAACACCCGCTGACACCAGTGGACAAAAAAACGTTTTTCTGGGAAACATGACGTTCCTACACCAGGTCTCATAGATGGTGAGGCAATCTTATTTCTTTCAAGAGATTAAAGACTCAGAACACACTAGAGAGAATGAGCCAGGAGGGAATCAGTGACACAAACATGCACTCCTGATCTTCAAACACATGATGTCATCCTGAGGGTGGCCCCTTCCTTTTGGAGCATTCAAAACCCTCCAGGAAATCAAACAGCCAATGGGAATGCAAGGCTGTTCTCAGTTAGATGACATGCAGTTAACTCCGTATGTACTGTACTGTCTGCGTGCTGGACGAAAACTACACAAAAGCAGCAAATACACTGGAATATGTGTTTGACACATAAATAAACCTGAAAGTACAGAAATCTCTCTATAATACTAATTTGGCAGATGTTTAATCTTTTTGTGCTGGGCAGTAAAGGGAAACAAAAATAAAGTGTGCATTCAGACCCCTTCGTTTGTTTTCGTTCACCTGTAGCAAATTCAATTGATTGGTTCCCAGGAGCACAGTGGTCTCCATAAAAGTTTACTGGAAGAAGTTTGGAAAAACCAGGGCTCTTCCTAGAGCTGGTCACCCAGCCAAACTGAGCAATCGGGAGAGAAAGGCCTTGGTTGGAGTGGTAACCAAGAGCCTGATGGACACACTGGTTGAGCTACAGAGATTATGTGTGGAGATGGGAGAAACTTGCAGAAGGACAGAAACTAAATTGAAACTAACAATTAAAAACAAAACTAAAACTTACAAATAATTACAAACAAAATGAAAACTAACAAACAAAATGAAAACTAAATGAAAACTAACAAATAACTAACAAACAAAATGAAAACTAACAAACTAAATGAAAACTAACAAATAACTAACAAACAAAATGAAAACTAACAAACAAAATGAAAACTAAAAAACTAACAAACAAAATGAACACTAACAAACAAAATGAAAACTAAATGAAAACTAAAAAACAAAATGAAAACTAAACGAAAACTAACAAATAACTAACAAACAAAATGAAAACTAAATGAAAACTAACAAATAACTAACAAACAAAATGAAAACAAAATGAAAAAACTAACAAATAACTAACAAACAAAATGAAAACAAAATGAAAACTAACAAATAACTAACAAACAAAATGAAAACTAAATGAAAACTAACAAATAACTAACAAACAAAATGAAAACTAAATGAAAACTAACAAATAACTAACAAACAAAATGAAAACTAAACAAAAACTAACAAATAAAACAAAACTAAAACTAACAAATAACTAACAAACAAAATGAAAACTAAATGAAAACTAACAACTAAAACAAAACTAAAACTAACAAATAACTAACAAACAAAATGAAAACTAAACAAAAACTAACAACTAAAACAAAACTAAAACTTACAAATAACTAACAAACAAAATGAAAACTAAATGAAAACTAACAAACAAAATGAAAACTAAACAAAAACTAACAACTAAAACAAAACTAAAACTTACAAATAACTAACAAACAAAATGAAAACTAAACAAAAACTAACAACTAAAATAAAACTAAAACTAAATAAAAACTAACAAACAAAATGAAAACTAAACAAAAACTAACAACTAAAACAAAACTAAAACTTACAAATAACTAACAAACAAAATGAAAACTAAATGAAAACTAACAAACAAAATGAAAACTAAACAACTAACAACTAAAACAAAACTAAAACTTACAAATAACTAACAAACAAAATGAAAACTAAATGAAAACTAACAAACAAAATGAAAACTAAACAAAAACTAACAAATAAAACAAAACTAAAACTAACAAATAACTAACAAACAAAATGAAAACTAAACAAAAACTAACAACTAAAACAAAACTAAAACTTACAAATAACTAACAAACAAAATGAAAACTAAACAAAAACTAACAACTAAAACAAAACTAAAACTAAATAAAAACTAACAAACAAAATGAAAACTAAACAAAAACTAACAACTAAAACAAAACTAAAACTTACAAATAACTAACAAACAAAATGAAAACTAAATGAAAACTAACAAACAAAATGAAAACTAAACAAAAACTAACAACTAAAACAAAACTAAAACTTACAAATAACTAACAAACAAAATGAAAACTAAATGAAAACTAACAAACAAAATGAAGACTAAACAAAAACTAACAACTAAAACAAAACTAAAACTTACAAATAACTAACAAACAAAATGAAAACTAACAAACAAAATGAAAACTTAATGAAAACTAACAAACAAAATTAAAACTTAATGAAAACTAAACAAAAACTAACAAACAAAACTAAAACTAAATTGGAGTGAAAAATTAAAAATGAAATGGATAAATCTATTTAAAAATTAATTCAAAACTATTATAACCTTGAACCAATCTTGTCGCTGCGACAAGCGATAATGTTTCTTTTAGTTTTAGTGAGCATCAAAAACTAAAAATAATTTGTATTTTATATCAGTTAGTTTTAGATTTATGAATGTGTGTCTTATTTTTTCATTTCTTTTTCCAATAGTTTATTTTTATTTATTTTTCAAAAATAATTGATCTTTTAGAGAAGAGATTCAAGTGGAGATCTCATTCATATCTGTGGCACAAACACTGCAGGATGAGTTACACGTTGACGTGTAATATTTGGGATAGTGGTTTGTTCCAATCACAATATGATCGCATTAGCAAGAAATAAGTATAGCAATAACAAAGTAAGAGTTAAGAGACAAACCATCACCAGAATCATAATTTCAGATTCACATCTAACTGAAACCCAGTTGGGTGTAAAAAACAGAAGTGAAACTATAAAATCAACTAACACCCCTATTAACTGATCATCAGATACACATACAAATTACCATAAAAACCTGACACATGAAAGCTACTTACAATGCCTGACAATTTGTTGACACATAATTTAACACAAACTGAATTTACAACCATTTTCAATGCCACGAATGAGAACGTAAAAAATGTATAACAACAGTAAGAAAACACCAGCAGCTTCTAAACAGCAGAAGACTTACTTTCTGCCTTTAATGAACCAGTAGCGTTGACTTCTGCAGGCGATCATCTCGCCTCGGAGCGAACACACCTTCTTGGGCTCTGGAACAACACTCATGTTTCACGGAGAAGGGGAACAGTTATCTCGAGACCAAACCGCAGCTAAATGTGTAACTTGTGTCTGTGAGGAGGCACAAGAACTCTCTCGCAGTGTTTGTGAGCACAGCTGCATTCTGGGCTGTGTTTGATCATTTCCTGCATTCTCTACACACTCACAGTTTCATGGGAGCCACAGTGACCCCATGACACTGAGCACTTCCCCTCTCAAGTCTGTTCACTCAGCAGATGCTTCTATCAGCAACAGCATGGCACACCCTTCCTGTTTCATTCACAGTACTGACAAATAGGGCTGAAATGATAAGTCGACGTTATAGATAACAAAAAAATAGTTGACAAAAATCTTTGTTGTCGAACAGTTGTTTGATCTCATTTCACGTAACATGAGATCACATTAAACTCAAATGATGATGTGTGAGAGCAGCAGTTCACGACTGACTGAGGAGAGGAAGAATTACACAGATCACAGATGCACTCTAAACTTTCCAAACAGCTTCAGCTGATGTAGATCACAAAGTATGAGGGAATTATAATGCAGAAACACAAAATAATAAATACTGAATCCCTCTCATTGTGGAATAAGTGGATCTGGAGCTGCTGCTCCGCTGAAGCAAAACTTGTGTGTTGAGCATCTTTAAAGGAAACCCCCCAACATTTCATCTTTAATGCAGTTATATTTAATGCATTATAGCTTTTATTAAAGTTGAAATAATATGAAAGCATATCATGTAAATAACTACAAACTCTTTGTGCGGTCAGCGCCTCTTCTATGAGTTGCACAAATGTCCCGATCTAAAGGGAGAGATTGAAACTATACGCTATAACTTATTGGCTTGCGATTATATGGGTCACTGTGCGTTTCTTATCGTGAAGAAAATTTGGCAATACGCAGCTTATTGATTTGTTTTAGTTTTGGCTTGTTTTCCAATATAAATATCTAAAACTCATTTAAAACAATGTACATTTACTTTAGCAGCTACTGCAGAAGAAAACATTGTTATCTGAGAATGTTGAAAATAATATTAAAGATAAAAATATTTTAAAAAAGCAACATTCACCTGAGAAGCAGCAGAGAAGATATTTAGACTTAATAAATAAGAATAAATCTTGAATATAAGTGTATTTTGTCTTTACTGCACTCACAGAAGTATAACCAAGTGAAAAAAATACACTTATATATAAAATACACATTTATATTTAAGATTCATCCTCTTAAAGCAAGTCTAAATATCTTATATGTTGCTTCTCAAGTAAATGTATTTTTAGACCATTTTAAATGGAAAACAAGACAAAAACACTTGATAACAACAGGATTTGTCCTCCTTTAATTCAATGATTGTCATTTAGAGGTATTTTTAAAACATTATTTTGTCGTCTTCATTGTTAGTAAGCACGTTTAATACAACCTTTTAAGTGAGGCACATGCTGAATAGTCGGTTAAGAGCTAATGATTAATCACTCAAATAGTCGAATAAATTGTTCTAATAATCGTTAGATTAGTCGATTATCAAAATAACTGTTAGTTGCTGCCCTACTGACAAAAGAGAAGAAAAATATCATTTTTTGGACATGTTTCATGGCAATACCACAGTATTTTATGAAGTATCATGGAGTACCATCTAAATAAAATGGTATCAGACTATAGTTAGTAGGGATGCAGCGAAATTTCCTTTTTTCATTCACAATTATTTTGTGTAGTCTCAAGCACTTTATTAACACTTTGTAGGGTAAGAATGTGCTTATATTAGCCAAAAGTCAGTTTTAATATCTGAGTTGTGTTGAACAATATTAAAAAATGTGTTGGAGCAAGGAGCATTTGAATATCCTGGTAATGCGGCTGCGCATATGAACAGTATGGAATTAGTATCAATGGTTTACCATTAGATACCATCTCTGTACCATGGTACCACATCACACTTTGAAGTTTCCAAAATTATAAGCACTAATGGATGAAGTAGTCAAATTCATTTCATTCATTCAGTAAAATTCATCTTACCTTGCCCTGCGATGTTGGAACACCATAAGAGTGGATCTTGTGTGGAAATCCATTAGATGTTCTCTTGGCTAAATTATGGATATCTGAATGGAAGAGTGTGAAATCAAGTGAAACTGTTTAATGAACAGACACTGAATGTACATGTAAAGTTCCTCACACTGATGTCAGGTCAGCTGACAGACGAAACTCAAATCACCTGCCTTTCATTCACTTCTGCTCTTCCACAGTCACGCTAGGAAGTGTTCTACAGTAAAACTTCCCAAAACAACACTTAAAACACCAAACCTCAATACTTGTGTGATTATATGGTGTGGTGTTCCCCAGGGTGCAGTGCTTGACCCTCTTTCGATATATAACATTACTCTGGGAGTATGAGAATATGTGAATGCAGATGCTTCTAGTTATGTAAGCTTGATTTTGCGCATTGTTGCATTCCAAAATGTTTGGCATTCTCAACGTTGCCACATGAGTGTGAACTGTCCACCTCTACGATGAGTTAGCTATATCAATTTATTTACTCTAATGGCGGATCAACAATTTAAAGAGGATATTGCTGAGCAAGTACGTTATAGTCAGTATATTCATAGCAACACATTCAGTTTAATGGCACAGATGTTTGAAGATAACTCTCGCCCCCTTGGGTACTGAGGTTTTCTATCACCACAGTAACACATGAATGCATGATTAGCATGTTCACCTGCATTGGCAATGTTAGCGCTCGCATCTATGTATGAGTACTTGAGCAAAGTATGTTTCTGGTCCGACTGTGATTTTCATCTGGCACACAATAAAAGGGGTGAAAAAAAATCCCATATTCTAACAGAGTAGAATACAACCAGCATATTTGTTTCATTCACTGACAAAATTATAGAGAGTAAAACTATATGTCTTTGACATGCATGCTACATGTAAACAGGTGTAGCTTATAAGCCACGTTTTTGCTTATAACTTCACGAGAAATAAACAGAACATAAAATATCACATACCATTACTTAGAGGAGGTGATTTTCTTTATAACGAGCCCATACACAACATAATGCATAGATAATTACATAATCCAAAAGAAGCACAATGTGCACAAACACATTACACATCTGGCTAAAAACATATTCGCGTTACTGGATCAAATGATTCATCAAATAATGAAGTGCATTATCCAGCGTCATGGACGCTAATCTAATCATATTAGGATTCAATTCACTGCAACCAAAGGTGAAAGTCATCCAAATATGGGCAGAGAGGATCCTTCATTGTAATTACATATGCCACCAGGAAATGGTGCCAAGTACATGACACAGACTCAATGATGACTCAAATGACAGAATGAAACTGAAAGAAATCTTGCATACACTGGAGAGAGTGCCTACTTTTAGTCATTGTTGTGTAATTAGATCTTATGTACAATTATGTATTATTTGTTTGGAGATGCTTTTTGGCACTTGGAGATGTTTTGGACATTAGGATAAATTATTTGTGTAATGCTTAAACCTTTGATTGCTTTTTCGTATCATCACAAACTTTTACTCAGATAAAGGTTGACTGGGATGATTAGGAACAAAACAAAAGCAGTTTTTCTGAGTTACCTTATTTACACCCTGAGATACGGCATATAATGCCAAATCAGAAACATAAGAAAAAAGTACATTTCTGTTATTTTTCAGCAGTTTCTTAGGCTGCAAATCTCAGAATTTATTATAATCTGTAATTTTTTTTGTTTTCTTTAAAATGATACTTGACCATCCTTGTTTTGTTTTTTGCTCTCTTATTTGTCAAGTTATAAGCCTTTAATTTAGTTTATTTTCCTGACCACAGGGACATCTCAATAAAATGAACATTGTGATTGATCACTAAAACAGCAACAGGGTCTCAGTGTGCGCTCATATTCTCGCAACACTCTCCCAGCAGTGCGTATGGAAACTCTATTCATTTAGATGAGTTTACATGCTGTTTTCAACTACAGCAAATATCACAGAGCAGCACTGTAGGGATGAAACCCTCAGGAACAAACACAAACAATGGTGACCGCAAAATACTCCCTGAATGTTAGACAGAAACCTCAGAAGGAAGCAGGACTCAACGGGAAAGCAGTTCTCCTGGGTTTTGGCTGAATGATCAGATAGTCTAGCTCAAGGGTCTGTAACTCAAATGAACAATGGTAAATAAGAACATTGTGTGCTGTTTTTAACCATGTTGTGTATTCGCACCTTGTCTTCATGAGGTCTGACAGCGTTCTCATGTGATGTTGAGTGATTTTGGTCCCTGTCAAGGGTCTGAGGACAGCTCTGAATATCAAGAGTTTCTTTCCCATGAAATTAAATCATCATTTACGTGTTTTTCCACCCAAGGGACAACTAGCAACCCTTTAAATAAACCATAATGCTAAACTGTGGCACTCTTTCCTCCCTCTGTTACCCTAGACTGTGCTTGGATTGCAGCAGCTGATGAATTCTTAAATACTTTTCATTGTTGATTTTGTTTAGGCAGATTACTTTCAATGACGGCAGGTAATCCTTCCATGACAAAATCCCCTGCCAGAATTTCATCAGAGAAATAACCTAGATGAGTTGAAAGGATAATTCACCCCAAATTACAATTCTGTCAAGATACATTTCTTTTTTCTGTGGAACAGGTTTACTTATTTTTTTGTTTTTGGGTTAACTTTCAAGATCTGGTTAAGGTGACCTCTTTACCTTACCTCTGCATCAACACCCCACCCAGCACCTCACGGTGTAGACCACAGATGTGAGAAGTCCATCCACAGCACTCTCTTTCCCTCTATTTGTATCTTCCTTCTTACCGAGATGTCCTTGCCAAATGTCCCCCAGTCCTGGCACTGAGACAATATTACAATCCTGCCAATTTCCAAACCCAATGGAAATACTTTTGCTGGCTTAGCAGAAAAAAAGTCAAGCCAGTGAAAAGATTCAGTACCACAGACATTTCCAAGTAGGCCGGGTCTGAGTTCAGCACGTATTGTGCACAAATGTAATTTCCGCACACTTATTATTTACTTTAACATGTAGATGAGATTTGGTAAACCAATCCATACAGATTAACAAATGAAATGAAAAATCTTGTTGAATTTAGTGCCAGCATGCCCTGTGAGGAAGTGTGTTGTCGCATATTTACTGAACTTAAGATATTACAGGTCTATTAACACGTTAATTTGAAATGCGAATGTCATTTTTACCGCATCTCTGTAAGCGAGTGATGCGATAAAACTACCGCTCGCATTTATAATCAGCAAAGCTGCCAACGCTGGAGCGATCTAGTTTTGTTGCCTTGCACATCGTGCTGCTCCCATAAATAACAGCACATTCGACAACAAAAGAAGAGCCCCATCTGACGTATCCAGCTATTTAAAATGTGTATATGTACGTAATAATATAAATAATATGAAAATATATTATTATCTTATTTAAATATTATACAAGCAAGGTTCTCTCTCAGGATTTCATTTGTTAACATTTTCAATGTATTTTGTCATTCAATGCAGTATTGACTTGTACTCTTTTTATTCATCCCCTTTTCTCCCAATATGGAATGCCCAATTCACACTACTTGGTGGCGCAGTTACACACCTCAATCCGGGTGGCGGAGGACAAGTCTCAGTTCTGAGACCGTCAATCCACACATCTTGTCACGTGACTTGTTGTGCATGACACCGCGGAGACTCACAGCATGTGGAGGCTCATACTACTCTCCATAATCCACGAACAACTTACCACACGCCCCATTGAGAGCGAGAACCACTAATCACCACCACGAGGAGGTTACCCCATGTGACTCTACCCTCCCTAGCAACCGGGCCAATTTGGTTGCTTAGGAGACCTGACTGGAGTCACTCAGCACGCCCTGGATTCAAACTCACGAATCCAGGGGTGATAGTCAGCGTCAATACTTGCTGAGCTACCCAGGCCCCTTGACTTATACTCCTTAAGGCCAAAGTATCCTTTGGCTGTCTGCGTTGCAGATCACTCTACGCACAGTATGTGTGACAGAAATTGCATCATCAGCACAGTTGCGTAACACAGTTGCGTAACACAGTTTTTCCCAACCCAAGTACCCCTGCAGGACCATCAGTAAGGCTCAAGTGCCGCTTCATCGAAACTAAAGAAGCGTACAACCAAAGAATTATTATTTAACATTATCATTAATATTTTTTAATATATTGACATTTATAAACACAATGTATAAATGTCACATGTCTCTCACGAGACCTTTGACACCTTCTATGCAGGAATGAGCATCTCACACTGAGCGCATATTAATGAGAACTTCTTTGATCCGTGCTTTGTGTGATTTGAATAAAATGTTTCAATGTTGTTTTTGATCAACAACTGACTGTAATGAACAGAAAGGATATTTAAAGAGACATTATTCAATAAAAATTGGATTGCATGGATCTTGTCTTTAGACACATATTACATAGAATCTTGGTGCCCAAAAAAGATCAATCGTGGGATTTTAAGAATCTATTTTGGGATCGTTCAAATGAAAATCGTGATTAATCAGAAAATCTATATTTTTATCCATTCCTTATCACTATTACTTTTTGCCTTACTTTTGGTTTCATAGGTTCAGTATAGCAAAATCCAGTCTGGAAAGAGTAAAAAGGATTTTTTATAAAAAAAAATAAAGCCTCATTAAAAGCTGAAAATCTTGAAACAATAAATGCTGGCATATGTAGTTTGGAATAATGAAATACATTTGTCCCTCGAATCAAAGTCAGGTGGTGTAAGCAACATCCAGTCTGTCATGTGACAAAAAAACTTAAAACAGAGAGGACCCCTTTAAACCCTCATGACTATGTGAATAAGTCACATTGTTTGTCAAATGAGGAACCCTTAGAAACCATCTTGAAATTCTTGATATTTATAACTTGAAAAATGTGTTTGAAAGCCTTTTTGTAATGAATGATTGAGCTGTGTGCACTGATGTGTGTTCAAGGAGCAAGAAAAGTTTTGTAATACCTTTTACTTCATGGTTACACCATTTGACATTTTCAAAGCCATTTAGTCATCATTTAGTCATCATTTTTCTTTTTGTCACAGAAAAAGCTACAAATGATTTAAAAAAATGTATGAAACAAGTATAACAACCCCTAAAATCTGAGGACAATAATAGTTAACAAGAACATTCTTCAAGCCCCAAACTCTGCCCTAACAACTGGTTGATAGCAGTTCATGGAACAACATTTCAGGACCAGACCTTGGATTGTTTCTGACAAACTTTGTTGATGGTTGCCATGATTTTGCGAAGAAAGACAAAGGCTCTTTTGCAGGTTGTGGAATAACATTCATGTAAAAGAAACATTAGCTGGGTTTCCATTCAACTATTTTTATGCAAATTTTGAATGGAAATGCTTGATATGGTGGATTTTCTGAAGTTTTGCATAATTCAAAATGTGTATTAAGTTTATTCACATAAATGATGATATGTTATGACCATTTGTAAAGCACTATTGCAATGCATCCGTCCATTTGTATAGGTGTGTAATAGATTGATGTCACTGGCCAAACGGAAAAGTGCGACCATGGCACACAATTCTTCAAACAATCCCATGGTTAGCCAGAAGTGTTTAACCCACAGTTCATCATTAAAGTGTCTCACCAGATCTGTTTTGAGCATTAGCACTCCATGGTATATGGAGGCTAGCGGCATCAGGGAATGGCCATCTGAGCCCTCATTATGTGAGCTTTACACTTCTTCTGCAACGTCTCCTGTCCATATTTAATAACCTAATGTATAATTGCTCTATTTCACGTTTCAAGTTATCGACAACAAATCAAATCACTTAATTGTCACACTACCACGTACACAAGTACATGGAACAATTTACAACAATTTAAATTGTTAAATAGTCATTTGATCTTATTTAACGTAACATGAGATCATTAGCTTCAGTTGATGTAGATCACAAAGTATGAGGGAATTATAATGACAAAACACAAAATAAGTATATACAGAAGCACTCTTGTTGTGGAATAAGCAGAGCCGAAGCTATTTAAAGGAAACACCCCGGCATTACATCTTTAATGCAGTTATATTTAATGTGTTACATCTTTAATGCATTCTATTTAATGTGTTACATCTTTAATGCAGTTATATTTAATGCGTTACATATTTAATGCAGTTATATTTAATGTGTTACATCTTTAATGTGTTCTATTTAATGCGTTACATCTTTAATGCAGTTATATTTAATGTGTTACATCTTTAATGCGTTCTATTTAATGTGTTACATCTTTAATGCGGTTATATATAATGCGTTACATATTTAATGCAGTTATATTTAATGCATAGTTATATTTAATGCATAGTTATATTAAATGCATTACAACTTTAATGCAGTTATATTTAATGCGTTACATCTTTAATGCGGTTCTATTTAATGTGTTACATCTTTAATGCGGTTATATTAAATGCATTACAACTTTAATGCAGTTATATTTAATGCGTCACATCTTTATGCAGTTCTATTTAATGCGTTACATCTTTAATGCGGTTCTATTTAATGCGTTACATCTTTAATGCGTTACATCTTTAATGCAGTTATATTAAATGCGTTACATCTTTAATGCGGTTCTATTTAATGCGTTACATCTTTAATGCGGTTCTATTTAATGCGTTACATCTTTAATGCGGTTATATTAAATGCATTACTACTTTAATGCAGTTATATTTAATGCGTCACATCTTTAATGCAGTTCTATTTAATGCATTACATCTTTAATGCGGTTCTATTTAATGCGTTACATCTTTAATGCGTTACATCTTTAATGCAGTTATATTAAATGCGTTACATCTTTAATGCGGTTCTATTTAATGCGTTACATCTTTAATGCGGTTCTTTTTAATGCGTTACATCTTTAATGCCTTGCATCTTTAATGCAGTTATATTTAATGCCTTGCATCTTTAATGCGGTTCTACTTAATGCGTTACATTTTTAATGCAGTTCTATTTAATGCATTACATCTTTAATGCAGTTATATTAAATGTGTTACAACTTTAATGCAGTTGTATTTAATGCGTTACAACTTTAATGCAGTTCTATTTAACGCGTTACATCTTTAATGCTGTTCTATTTAATGCGTTACATCTTTAATGCGGTTCTATTTAATGCGTTAAATTTTTAATGTGTTACATCTTTAATGCAGTTATATTACATGCATTACATCTTTAATGCGGTTCTATTTAATGCGTTACATCTTTAATGCCTTGAATCTTTAATGCGTTACATCTTTAATGCGGTTCTATTTAATGCCTTACATCTTTAATGTGGTTCTATTTAATGCGTTACATCTTTAATGCGTTACATCTTTAATGCGGTTCTATTTAATGCGTTACATCTTTAATGCTGTTCTATTTAATGCGTTACATCTTTAATGCGGTTCTATTTAATGCGTTACATTTTTAATGTGTTACATCTTTAATGCAGTTATATTACATGCATTACATCTTTAATGCGGTTCTATTTAATGCGTTACATCTTTAATGCCTTGAATCTTTAATGCGTTACATCTTTAATGCGGTTCTATTTAATGCGTTACATCTTTAATGCCTTGAATCTTTAATGCGTTACATCTTTAATGTGGTTCTATTTAATGCGTTACATCTTTAATGCGGTTATATTTAATGCGTTACATCTTTAATGTGTTACATCTTTAATACGTTACATCTTTAATGCAGTTATATTAATGCGTTACATCTTTAATGCGGTTCTATTTAATGCGTTATATCTTTAATGCGTTACATTTTTAATGCAGTTATATTTAATGCCTTGCATCTTTAATGCAGTTATATTTAATGCGTTACATCTTTAATGCGGTTCTATTTAATGTGTTACATCTTTAATGTGGTTCTTTTTAATGCGTTACAACTTTAATGTGGTTCTATTTAATGCGTTACATCTTTAATGCTGTTCTATTTAATGCGTTACATCTTTAATGCGTTACATTTTTAATGCGGTTATATTTAATGCCTTGCATCTTTAATGCAGTTATATTTAATGCGTTACATCTTTAATGCAGTTATATTTAATGCCTTGCATCTTTAATGCGGTTATATTAAATGCCTTGCATCTTTAATACGGTTATATTTAATGCGTTACATCTTTAATGCAGTTATATGCGTTACATCTTTAATGCAGTTATATTTAATACCTTGCATCTTTAATGCGGTTATATTAAATGCCTTGCATCTTTAATGCAGTTATATTTAATGCGTTACATCTTTAATGCGGTTATATGCGTTACATCTTTAATGCGTTACATCTTTAATGTAGTTATATTTAATGCGTTGCATTACAAAAAAACATATTGATGATACACTTTTGAGTAATTTTTCGATATTTTGCCTATGTTCTACATCTAGACCAGGGATGGGCAACTGCCGGTCCACAGACCAGATACGGCCCTCTGTATTGTTGAATACTGCCCATCAAACAAGACTGAGGATTGTTTTATTTCTTTGAAAAAGGGATTATGTAAATTTTGCATTCAGTTTAGTGACCTGCTGATCGCTGTAGGATTCTAGCATGCAACATCTTACACTTGCTCATCCTTTATAAGGTAAATTGAGCTAAATTTTACCTCAGCTTGTCAGCGACATAGTGTGTGCTATTGTTAATGTGTCTCATGTCTTTTGTTTGCCTGGATATGAAATCTGTCATTAAAGATTGCAGTTTAGATTTGGAAATACACTACTGTATGATCAAAGAGATGTACAGTATGAGAGATACATACAGCAGAGCTGCTCTTCTTCACAGATGTAAAGGGTAAATAAATACAAGCGTAAAAGGCATCAAAAGTTTTTACGAAATCCGTGACAGTGCGGGAATCACCAAACACATCTAATGCTGTTTCGCTCGTACTTGAGAAAAACTAAAAAGCTGTTATAAGAGGGAGAAACTTTGAAGAAATGCGCGATTGAGATGCCTGACTGATTGTTGAAAAGTCGGGACTGTTCGGCCCATGTGTGTATGTTCTGGTGCTGAAATCTTTTGAATTAAGTCACTGAAATGCAGGGGTGTAAAGTAACTAATTACAAATGTTCACGTTACTGTAATTAACAACTTATTCCCAAGAATTGTAGTTTAAGTAGTTTAAAAATGTTTCACTTTTACTTGAGTATATTTGAAGTGCTGTAACTGTAATTTCACTGCGCTATTTTCCCACCGTCTGTGTTCACGACTTCCCTGTCCTGATTTTATTTTGATCTATCAACATGATTGGCTAGAGAGTGTCTCGTGACTCCCGTCAAATCAAATCACACGTAAAAACTTGAACGGCAGCAGCAGATCTGACACCAGCTGTGGAGGAATCCTCAAGCACAGTTCAACACCTGAACATCACAGCAGCACCTGGATGGGATTTTCACAGTGAAAAAGGCCAATTTCTTGATTGTGTCATGTGAGTTTAACTTGCTCAAGCCAGATATCAGCATTAATCCTGCCTCTAATTTGAAGAAACATATTGAGGTCAATTTCATATTTCTGTTTACTAGATTCTGTGTGTCTATAATGAAGCCTGTAATTTAACTCTCACTGAGATTATTGGGCTGCTGTGAGAGATTAATGCAATGTTATCAATAGAGCTGGATAATAATAAAACAATGATATTGTTTAATAATATTGTTTGTTTTTAATAATATTGTTTGTTTTTAATAATATTGACCCCTGATGTAGAGAGTGTGTTCATTGGTATAATAAATGACCAGGAAAGTAAAGATGATAAAATCATTTATAATTATGATTAGTCTTTATAAAGATAGAAAAGTATGAACATTTGCAGATCAATACTTCAGCAGAATATTCCAGCAGTCACAAACTTCAGAACATTGTGCATCATGCATTAGAACGAGAACACAAATATTTCTGGGCTTAAAAGATACAAGAATTAAATTAATGTTCAACATTGTATCTTAAAGGAGGACAATCTGCCCCATGTGCTACTTCAAGAAATAATTCACACATTCTCATCATTTACTCACCCTCATGCCATCTGTCTGTGACTTTCTTTCTTCAGAAGAACACAAATGAAGATTTTTACACTAATATTTCAGCTCTGTAGGTCCATTCAATGTAAGTGAAGGGGTGCCAAAATGTTGATGCTCCAAAAAGCACATAAAAACAGCATAAAAGTAATACATAAGACTCCAGTGGTTTAATCCATGACTTCAGAAGTGATATGATAGGTGTGCCCAGTAGATGGCGATATGCATGAAGAATGTGAATCACCAAAACCGAGAAATTTCTGATTTCTTATATTTTTGTTTATTTTTCATACTAAATTGATTTAGATTTTCAAACTGAGATATAACAAAACAAAAGTGAGTAAACATAAAATATATGTACACTGGCAGCCAAAGGTTTGGAAAAATGTACAGATTTTGCTCTTATGGAAAGAATTTGGTACTTTATTCACCAAAGTGGCATTCAACTGATCACAATGTATAGTCAGGACATTACTAAGGTGAAAAATGTTACAATTTAAAAAAGAAAAAAAAAAAAGATCAGAACTTCAAAGAGTTCTCATCATAAGATCCTATGGGGTGAAATATGTGCCACCAGAAACTGAATTTGAACCATTTATATTTGAATTTGAATGGCTAAACTTGAATAATTGCATTGAAAAACTGAATTTGAATCACATAATTTGAAATTGTATTGTTTAATTAAAATTGAATTTATTCAAAAACTGAATCTGAATTGTATCATTTGAAATTGAATTTATTCGTTTGGAACTGAAGTCCAATAAAATTTGATCCTCACTGAAAATTAAACTCTCTATATATCTTCACATTCACTTCTCACAATTCAGATTCAGTTCTCAAATTCAATTTCAAGTTACTGAGACAGACATCCGGGTAGTTGGAGGATGAAGGAAGAGCAATCGAGCGCAGATCGATAGATAGCGTTCATTGGCGCACAGGACTCCTCTTGGGCCAATCAGCACCAATGTTTTGGAGCACAGTACGTTACCCGCCATGAAACTATGGAATTACGATTGTGTCAATAATAATGAATGTAACTTTATAAAACTGAACGTAACTTTTTCAGAAACTATCAAAAATATTCCATTACAAAAGAAGAAAAACACAATTAAAATGAAAAAAAAAATGAACTCAGTCGCACGAATTTAACAGGCTCTTCAAATATGCTTCATTTTTTGTTAATGTTTTTCAAAGATTCGTTTTCGCAAATCGTGGATTCTGAATACATTGCCACAGATTTCAGCTTACGCTCGCAGTTTTTCGTTTGCTGTTTTGAGACAAACCTCTCGTGGGGGTGGGCTTAACAGTGATCTACTCTGATTGGATAGTGAGCTTTTGATGGACAGGTGCTCTCTGACCCGGATGTACAGACGTCACTCAGTGGCGCGCATATTAGAAAGCTCTCGCGGTGATTTGTAGTTATGCAATACGTCGTGCTTTGTTGTATTACTTACTAACAATATGTAAATAATATTTGACCTATAATTATATAATTTAATATTATATGAGACCTTCGATCGTCTAATAATCGTCTTCGATCAGTCTGTAAAGATGAGCTCTCAGGAGAGACACGGAGCGGCATCATCTTCCTCCTCCTCTTGTTTTTTATTTATTAAAAAAAAATGTATTTTTTTTTTAATGCAAAGAACAGGAACATACAAAAGAGAAAGCATACGTACATCACATAATATCAACCAAAACAATAAAGAAGACAAAAATAATGGAAAAAAAAAAAAGAATAAAAAAAAAAAAAGATAATAATAATAATGTATATAACAATAAAAGAAGAGGTAGGGCATTACATCACACAAAAATGTTCACATGAAGAGATCAAATGCAGTGCAGATTCTAACAGTCCTTATGGCTTTCTTATTAGTAGATACTGAAATCAAATTTAGATAATTTTCTATTTCTTTTAAGAAGACAGAGAAGATAGGTTTACAGTTTAAAAATTTGCATTTGTGAATATAGAATTTGCTTAAGAAAATAATTAAATTAATAACAAAACAGACATTTTCGTTTGTGGGGTCTGAATCAAAATATCCAAATATAATGTTTCTCATATGTATTGAGAAGCCTGGCAAAATCTTACACTTGATAAAAACATCAATATCATTCCAGAGCTTCTGAGTGTAATGACACGACCAAAATAAATGAACCACTGTTTCATCAGAATTCACACAAAAAGAGCATGTTAGCTCAATGTCAGATTTAAATCTTTGTATAAATTTCTTAACGGGATAGAACCTGTGTATCAACTTAAAGGACATTTCTTTCACTTTATTTGTGAGAATGAATTTCTGCTGTAAAGACCAGATTTTTTCCAATTAAAGTTACCAAACAAATTATTCCAAAAGGAAATAACAGGTGGAACAGAAATCAAATCCTTAAGAAATAAAGATCTTATAGTTTGTAGCTTTCGACTCTGAAAAACAGATTTGAGCAACAGAAGTATCACAAGGTTTAGGAAAGGATGCAGTAGATACTGGGGTGAAGTAATTACGGTTTTTACATAAACCAGAGGGAATAGCACCCATTACTGTAGCAAATTCTTTTGGGGTTACTGGTATTTGGTATTCAGAAAGAAATTCTGAATATCTGAATAAAAGACCTTGCTTATTAAACAAATGCTCCACTCCTCCTCCTCTTGTCCTTCAAGGCAGCTTGAAGTAAGTTCGTGTTACTGAAGTAACCAATAACATCGATACAATTTTCTAATTTTACAGAAAACACTCTAAATTTCAACACAGTGGTGGAATATTGCATATATTTTATTATATTTATTCACAATGTTTTGATAAACACATATAAAATATCATATTTTTATATATTTTTTAATAATTTTTTTATTGTCATTCACAAGTTTGCAATGCACTGATGTCATGTCATGATGTTATGTAGTTTGAGTGTTTGCTCTTTTGTACAGTTATTATATTCAAGGACGTGTCAATGTAGACAGTGCAGATATCAAACTGGTCTTCATTCTACAGCAAGGCAGAAATCTTGGTGCAGACGCTGCATCTGCAGCTGTACATAACAACCTTGAAATTCTTAACCAGTCGCTCGGGAACACCAGCACAAGGCAGGGTCAGCAGCAGTCCAATCAGCAGTCGGGGCAGAGTCAAACAGTGGACCAAGATATGGCCAGGTTTCAGTTTTGCAGTCATGACAATGACAAAACAGCAACATTTTATTTAGCATGCATTTACAATACAACAATAAATTTGCAAAATAAAGCCAGAACTGTTGCACACTGTAACGTTACATGAATAAAACTTTTATCGATGTTATTGGTTACTTCAGTAACACGAACTTACTTCAAGCTGCCTTGAAGGACAAGAGGAGGACGATGATGCCGCTCCGTGTCTCTCCTGAGAGCTCATCTTTACAGATTGATCGAAGACGATTATTAGACGATCGAAGGTCTCATATAATATTAAATTCTATAATTATAGGTCAAATATTATTTACATATTATTAGTAAGTAATACAACAAAGCACGACGTATTGCATAACTACAAATCACCGCGAGAGCTTTCTAATATGCGCGCCACTGAGTGACGTCTGTACATCCGGGTCAGAGAGCACCTGTCCATCAAAAGCTCACTATCCAATCAGAGTAGATCACTGTTAAGCCCACCCCCACGAGAGGTTTGTCTCAAAACAGCAAACGAAAAACTGCGAGCGTAAGCGTAAATCTGTGGCAATGTATTCAGAATCCACGATTTGCGAAAACGAATCTTTGAAAAACATTAACAAAAAATGAAGCATATTTGAAGAGCCTGTTAAATTCGTGCGACTGAGTTCATTTTTTTTTTCATTTTAATTGTGTTTTTCTTCTTTTGTAATGGAATATTTTTGATAGTTTCTGAAAAAGTTACGTTCAGTTTTATAAAGTTACATTCATTATTATTGACACAATCGTAATTCCATAGTTTCATGGCGGGTAACGTACTGTGCTCCAAAACATTGGTGCTGATTGGCCCAAGAGGAGTCCTGTGCGCCAATGAACGCTATCTATCGATCTGCGCTCGATTGCTCTTCCTTCATCCTCCAACTACCCGGATGTCTGTCTCAGTAACTTGAAATTGAATTTGAGAACTGAATCTGAATTGTGAGAAGTGAATGTGAAGATATATAGAGAGTTTAATTTTCAGTGAGGATCAAATTTTATTGGACTTCAGTTCCAAACGAATAAATTCAATTTCAAATGATACAATTCAGATTCAGTTTTTGAATAAATTCAATTTTAATTAAACAATACAATTTCAAATTATGTGATTCAAATTCAGTTTTTCAATGCAATTATTCAAGTTTAGCCATTCAAATTCAAATATAAATGGTTCAAATTCAGTTTCTGGTGGCACATATTTCAGCCCATAAAGATCCTCCATGTGCAGCAATGACAGCTTTGCAGATCCTTGTTATTATAGCTGTCAGTTTGTCCAGATATTCAGGTGACATTTCACCCCACACTTCCTGTAGCAGTTGCCAGAGATGTGACTGTCTAGATCGGGGGTGGGCAACTATTTTGGTAAAGGGGCCACATCGGGCTTTAAGTAGTGCATGGGGGGCCACATGGTATTCCTTTTGAGATACAATGTTCTGCATTGATTTGGTTTTTGTATCTTTTAAGCCCAGAAATAGTTGTGTACTCAATTTTCTGAAGCGTATCTGTGACTAATGGGACTATTCTGCAATTGCCTAAAGTATTGCGCTACAAAAGGTAGATACTTTTCTATCAGGCATTAAAAAAATTAATAAAGGCGGAGCTTATACATTTATTTTACCATCTCTACTTCCTGTTAATTTATTAGTCAATTTAACTATCTCTACATCACGGGTCTGTTTGAATAAATATAAAATAAAACATTTATAGAACTTTTAATGTTTGTCGCAAAGCGTGCGAGTTTACATGTTTTTTTCTAAAACTTTACTCGTTTACATGCTAAAAGTGTCATGATGCGGGTCTCCTCGATGGTTTGACTTTCAGCACACAACAGAATAACACCGGCTGCATGAATATAATAAATGATTACCGTAATTTCCGGACTATTGAGCGCACCTGAATATAAGCCGCACCCACTGATTTTTAAATAAAATATTATTTTGAACATAAATAAGCCGCACCTGTCTATAAGCCGCAGGTGCCTACCGGTACATTGAAACAAATGAACTTTACACAGGCTTTAACGAAACACGGCTTGTAACAAAAATAAATAGGCTTTAACGAAACACGGTGTGGCAGCGGGGGCGTGGTCAAGCGCCCGTCCGGGAGAGAAAAGCGGTAAGGGCGCTTACATCTGAGCTAAATTATGTCTAACACCGGTGTCTAATTTCAGTAAGCATGGGGAGAGCGGCATAAAAAGGCAGCAGCCACAGAGCTGAGAAAGTGACACACGTCAGTCTAGTGTTGGCACATAGAAGAATTGAGAAACTTTATAAAATTGATTGTAAACATTGCTGTGGCCAAGAAGGACACGTGAAGCAGGGCACTTGCAATTAGACACCGGTGTTAGACATAATTTAGCGCAGGTGTAAGTGCCCTTACCGCTTTTCTCTCCCGGACGGGCGCTTGACCACGCCCCCGCTGCCACACACGGCTTGTAATAAAACATTTGCAGTAAACAGTAGCCTACCAAGAAAGTCACTGGTCATTATCTTCCTCCTCTTGTACACATGAAACCACTGAAGTCATCTCCTTCGGTGTCGTAGTTGAATAGCCTCAGATTTAGTTGTCTTTTTGCACTGAGTCAATTCCTCACGCTGCTGTTTCCAACGTCTCCCGTGCAGCAGCTCTATTTCCTTTTCAACAGCCAGATCAATCGCCTTCAACTTGAAAGCAGCATCATATGCGTTTCTCCATGTCTTTGCCATGGTGAGGGTGACAAAATTACTACCGTAATCAGAATGATGGGAAGTTTGAGCGCTTCGATTTAATCTAAACAGTAAACAAAAAAGTTGTTTTGACCTTAACCCGTTCGGCAATTTCATTGGTCTAATGAAAGCTTCACGCGCCAAAAAACTGAGCACGTCACAGAATGTTTTTTTTTGTTTTTTTTATAAAATTTGAAAGCGGGAAAAATCCATATATTAGCCGCGTCATTGTATAAGCCGCGAGGTTCAAAGCGTGGGAAAAAAGTTGCGGCTTACAGTCCGGAAATTACGGTACTGCAAGAGTTAAACATACAGGTGTGAAGGGACTTCAACATTTCTAAATTGCACAAATAATAAATACATACACATATTCGTCTCTGGCTTCCTTTTACTCGCATGTCAATGATGCAGATATTTACTTTTATATTTAATTTAATCACTGAGAAGGTTTACCTGCAAAGTAGCACCAAACATCACAAGCAGCCTCAAGAATGGACACAGAGTAGCCGTATAACACTTTACCTTGAGCAGAATATTGCACTACAGATCGCGAAGTTTGTTCAAAGAGGAAAGCGAGAGATAGAAATAGCGCACCAGTGCATGGTTGCCAGATTGCACAAAATAAGTATGACATTAGGTGGAATATTTCCAATTTGCGCAAGTATAAATCTCAAACTGGGGGTGTTGCGTCTCTTATCTGGCAACCCTCAGCATGTTAAACACTTGTGGAGACGTGTTAGGTCCCAATGCAAGTTAACTAAAAAATATCCAATGAAAAAAAAAACGGTTTTACGATAAATGAGCCGCAGGCCACATTAAACCATGCGGAGGACATGATCCAGCTCACGGGCCGTATGTTGCCCATGTCTTGTCTAGATGATCCCACAAAAGCTAAATGGGGTTAAGATCCATAACACTCTTTTCCAATTATCTGTTGTCTGTGTTTCTTTGCCCACTCTAACCTTTTCTTTTTGTTTCTCTGTTTCAAAAGTGTCTTTCTTTGCAATTCTTCCCATAAGGCCTCCTGAGTCTTCTCTTTACTGTTGTACATGAAACTGGTGTTGTGCGGGTAGAATTCAATGAAGCTGTCAGCGGAGGACATGTGAGGCGTCTATTTCTCAAACTAGAGTCTCTGATGTACTTATCCTCTTGTTTAGTTGTACATCTGGTCTTCCACATCTCTTTCTGTCCTTGTTAGAGACAGTTGTCCTTTGTCTTTGAAGACTGTAGTGTGCACCTTTGGATGAAATCTTCAGTTTTTTGGCAGTTTCAAGCATTTTATAGCCTTCATTCCTCAAAACAATGATTGACTGACGAGTTTCTAGAGAAAACGGTTTCTTTTTTGCCATTTTTGACCTAATATTGACATTTAGACATGCCAGTCTAAAAAACAAACACAAAGACAATGATTTAATGAACCAAATAGCTTTCAGCTGTGTTTGATATAATGGGATTTTCTAGTATCAAATAAACAATTTAACATGATTGATCAAGGATAAGGTGTTGGAGTGATGGCTGCAGGAAATGGGGCCTGTATAGATTTGATCAAAATGACTTTTTTCAAATAGTGATGGTGTTGTTTTTTTACATCAGTAATGTCCTGACTATACCTTGTAATCAGTCGAATGCCACTTTCGTGAATTTAAGTCCCAATTTCTTTCTAAAACAGCAAAATCTGTACATTATTCCAAACTCCAGGCTGCCAGTGTACATTTTTGATTAAAGCAAAAAAGTTATCCAACACCTATATCCCCCATGAGAAAAACTAACTACCCCCTTAAACTTAATAGCTGGTTGTGCCAACTTTAGCAACAACAACTGCAACCAAACACTTCTAATAACTGGAGATCGGCCTTTCACAACACTGTGGGGGAATTAAGGCCCACTCTTCTTTGCCGAACTGCTTTAGTTCAGCCACACACTGGAGGGTTTTCGAGCATGAACCGCCCATTTAAGGTCTTGCCACGGCATCTCAATCGGGTTCAAGTCGGGACTTTGACTAGGCCACTCTAAAATTTTAATTTAGCTTATTTTGAGACATTCAGAGGTGGACTTACTCCTATGATTTGGATCATTGTGTTATGTATAATCCAGTTGAGTTTGAGCATCAACTCACAGACTGATGACTGGACGTTCTCTTTAGGATTTTCTGTTAGAAAGCAGAATTCATGTTTCCCTCAATTATTGCAAGTCAGCCCTGCCCCGACACAGCAAAGCATCCACACACCATCACACTACCACCACCATGCTTGACCGTAGGCATAATTGCACTATTTGTACAACTCTGTGTTTGATTTATGCCAGATATAACGGGACTCCTGTCTTCCAAATAGTTCCACTTTCAACTCCAGTCTACAGAACATTCTCCCAAAAGGTTTGAGGATCATCAAGGTGTGTTTGGCAAAAATTCAGATGAGTCTTAATGTTCTTCTGGGTTAGCAGTGGTTTTCCCCACGCTAATCTTTTTTGGCCAGTTTCTTTCTGATAGTGGAGTCATGAACAGTGACCTTATTGATGCGAGGGAGGCCTGCAGTTCCTTGGATGTTGTCCTTGGATTTTTTGTGACTTCCTGGATGAGTCGTTGTTGTGCTCTTGGAGGAATTTTGTAAGGTCTGCCACTTCTGGGAAGGTTCACTCCTGTGCCAAGTTTTCTCCAATTGGAGATAGGGAGTCCCAGAGTCCCAGAAATAACTTTGTAACCCTTCCCAGACTGATGTATTTCAATCACCTTCTTCCTCATAATTTCTGGAATTTCTTTCGACCTTGGCATAGTGTCCTACTGGGTGAGACCTTTTAGCCAACTTCATGCTGCTGAACAAATTCTATTTAGGTGTTGATTTGATTGTACAGGGCTGGTAGTAATCTGGCCTGAGTGTGTCATTGTGGTTCTTTGGAGTCCCAGAGCCTTTGAAATAGCTTTGGTCGATTTTAAAATTCTGATTTATGTCTGGTCTCGCGCCCCAAAATATCAGTGACCTTCTATACCTTTACTCCCCCACCAGAGTGCTCAGGTCTTCTGATCAAGTTCTATTGAGGGTTCCTCATTGCAGCTATAGATCTAAGGGTGACCGTGCCTTTTCTGTGATAGGTCCTAATCAGTGAAATAGTCTCCCTTCCATGTAAGTTCAGCTTCATCATTAGCCATTTTTAAATCTTCTTTAAAAACATGTTTTTATTCTGTAGGTTTTGAATAGATCATTGAATAATTTGAAATGGATAAATACATGTTGTTTGATTTTAAATATTTTTATTTATTATGTTTTATATTTAACTTTAAATCAATCTGTTTTTATATCACTCTGTAATTTTGTTTGTTTGGTCTGTAAAGCACTTTGGGTCATTTTGGGTTTTTAAATGTGGTCTATAAATAAAGGTTGACTTGACTTTGTAACCCTTCCCAGACTGATGTATTTCAATCATCTTTTTCCTCATCATTTCTGGAATTTCTTTCAACCTTGACATAGTGTCCTACTGGATTAGACCTTTTAGCCAACTTCATGCTGCTGAAAAATCCTACTTAGGTGTTGATTTGATTGGCAGTAATCAGGACTGAGTGTGTCTAGTCCAGCTGAACCTCATTATGAATGCAGTTTCATAGATTTGGGGATTTAGTAGGGGGACAAATAATTTTTCACACAGTCCCAGTTGGTACTGGATACATTTTTTTGCTTCAATAAATAACAGTATTATTTAAAAGCTGTATTTTTTGTTTACTCAGGTTGCCTTTGTTTTATGTAAGATTTTGTTTGAAACAAACAGAAGATATCAGGATGGGGGCAAATACTTTTACACAGCACTGTAGCTTACCATCAGGAGTTTACTTATAAACAAACAAGCTATGTTAAATTCATTCTTGAGGTCAAACAAACATGTGAAATGCGGTTCCGCCCCAATGATGGTATGAAATGTACATCGTGATAAATATCAATATCGAACGTTTTGAAAAAAATATCTTAATAATTGTTTTGTGCCATATCGGCCAGCCCTAGTTGATCCAGTTATATGTTGTACTTGGTGAAATCACGGCAAACATAGATAAAGTCAGGTAAATTACCACAAATACAAGAAAATAGATACAAAGCATTCAGATGCAATGCATTGTTCATGTTTTGTTTCATTACTGTTTTTTGTTTGTGCTGCAACCATCTGCATGTGCATTTCCTTTTCTGGCTATGATGATTAACAGATCATTTGCAAAAGTAAGAATTCAAAACAGCAAATGAAAGTGTTGAAGACATGAAATAAAATTCCCCAGAGATGTATTCGGCCTAATCTTGAAACTCAGGTTAATTCCTGCAGATCTGTCAGCTGCCTTCGTCAGGGGTAAACCGCAGGAAATGCATCTTATGTCAAACAAAACTCTGGCCTTTATAAGTGTGTTTGATGCTGGGTGGAATAAAAGCTAATCATGTCACACTTATGCTATTATTCCCTCTTGAATAGAACTGTTGATTAACCAGCTTAACAATTGCTTTATACTGTAATATTAAGTCTTATTGCATTGTGTCTTTGGCGATCACAAACGCAGCAGCTGGCACAAGTAGATCCGTTTGTTCCGCACATAAGCGGATCTGGAATGTTCTGGAGAAAATAATAAAAAATGATCCATGATCAGGCAGATTAAAGTGTGTTAGAGCACTGACAGACGTAACACAAAAAAACACCTGCCCTCAAACACCCTCATGAACATAGCATGCAGGGAAGATGAGGTCGACAGTTTATACTATTTGGGAAGTTAAACTTCTGCTTTTGGATTGAATTGTGAGTTTGTGGCTGATAATGTGATGCACATAATGAGTGCTAAACTTCAGTAAACAGTAAAAGCAACACAAGTTTTGACTATCGACATAAAGGTCCACTTTGCAGATTATTCTGGCCAAGGACGACCCACTTAGACAGGAAGAGTCTGATTGACATGCAAAGCGACCAACCATGGTTTGATTTTTGTGATGTTTAGGAGCAGGTAAATCTGAAATCTAATAAAATGTAAAAAGCACCATCAGAGTACAGTATAAGATGTGCTCAATCTTGTTTACTTCATATGAAAGCCCTGATTTACGCCAAAATAACGGGAACTAATTTGCTTGTGCAATCATGGGAGTATTGCAGGTGATTTACTAAGAAAAAATAGTGCAAGTAACCCAACATGCAAATATTTTGGACACACACTTTTCTTATTTATATGATTCTATGAAATCATCATAAATTCCTTTTTATTTAGCAAAAAGTTGTAAAAGCATTCAGAATACCCTTAACCATATATGAAACTTTTCTTAAAGGCATAGTTCACCCAAAAATGAAAATTCAGTAATTGTTTACTCAACTCTGTGTTGTTATAACCCTATATGACTTTATATATTTTTCTTAACACAAAGGGAGAAATTGTGCTCAGTGATGTCATATAATGTCAGTTTATGGTGACCACCTCTTCAAGCTTCAAAAGAACACAAAATTATAATTCAGAAGTCTAATAAATTATTCCACGAGACTCATGATTGTTATGAAAGCACACAATAAGTTTGGTGAGAAACAAACTGAAATCGAATGTATTTAGTGAAAATGTTCACTGACCATTGATCTCCTGTGTGCGTTCATGATATGACACGAGAACAACAGTTCATACAGCCCCCTCGCCTCATTGGGACGTTCAAGCGACAACTCATTTTGTTCATCTAAGAACAGGTCCTCCACAGCAATAATAACAACTGCACACAACACAACTGCACACAAAACTTACTAAACATGTCTAAAGAGTTTGTAGTCGAAGAATTGATGCATTTCTATGCCCAGCCTTTTTCACAATGGATGGTTCACAGAGTCCTAACTTGATGGCAAACGACAAGTGATAAAAGGCATCTTTTCTATGGTAATCAGAGTTTCCTATCTGTCACTCACTCAACGTTGTGTTGATGAGTTGACACTATGGGTCGCTCCTGCGGAGCCCAGACATCTCTGATCTTGAGAAAAGGCCAATGGAAATTGTCGTGTGGAATTTGCATGCCACTCCCCCGGACATACGGGTATAAAAGGAGTGACGCTGCAAACACACATCAGATATCTTCTTCAGAGCCGAGCGAGCAAGTTCACAAAGCTGAATTCCTCTACCGCCTCCATTCATCTCTCTACGCTGTTGGATCTACAGCGCATTCCAGAAGTCCTCCCCCTAGCACACCACGGTTGTGCTGAGCAAATACCCCTGGGCAATTCAGCAGCAGAAATCTACAGTGTGAACTTTGTTTATATATATATATATATTATAGCTCTTAACCGACTATTCAGCTTGTGCCCCGACTTAAAAGGTTGTATTAACGTGCTTACTAATAATAAAGAGGACACAATCATCTTTTAAAAATACCTCTAAATGACATTCACTGAATTAAAGGGGGGGGGGGGGGGGTGTTGTATTTTTATTAGGTTTAATCAGTAAAAAATCCTGTTGTTATCAAGTGTTTTCCATTTAAAATGGTCTAAAAATACATTTACTTGAGAAGCAACATATAAGATATTTAGACTTGCTTTAAGAGGATGAATCTTAAATATAAATGTGTATTTTATATATAAGTGTATTTTTTTCACTTGGTTATACTTCTGCGAGTGCAGTAAAGACAAAATACACTTATATTCAAGATTTATTCTTATTTATTAAGTCTAAATATCTTCTCTGCTGCTTCTCAGGTGAATGTTGTATTTTTAAAAGATTTTTAGATATTTTAAAATATTTGTATTTTGAATATTATTTTCAACATACTTTGATAACAAATTTCTCTTCAGCAGTATAGCTGCTAAAGTAAATGCACACTGTTTTACTATGTAAAATATGTAAAACATATTTTACTGCTGTGTATAATGGGGTGAAGACTACACCTCTCTCACCTTTCTGTTCACATCAATCCATCTTTAACTCTGCGTTTTGCCAATTTTCTTCACGATAATAAATGCACAGGGACACATATACTGTATTATGTTTCAATAAGTCACGAGCCATCATGTTATAATCTAGCTGCATTAAGTGTGTGCACTCGAGGGATGAGCGTCCCTGTGACAAAGTGTCCATAGCCTAGTACGGTACTAAGTAAAACTAATCGAACAATCTTTTGTGTTGTCTACATAAAATTCAAACACAAGACGGTGCTAACCACTTGCAAAGGTCGCTGGTTCTTTGAGTTGATAACTGAGAACTGATTCTTAATACAGCTCTTTTTTTTAAATACCAGAACCATATGATTGTCATGACTTTTGTTTCTGTTAGCGGTTCATGAACATGCATTTTTCTGTATAACACCATTACACCAATAGAACACCATTACACCAATACTCGGACAGGATTCCCTGCAGCACTTTACATAATCTATTTATGAGACCGTTCTTTTGAAACTACAGCAAAAAACATTCTTCGAAATAATATATGTGCCCCTTCTGTCACTCACTAGACGTTGTGTCGATTGTAGTGAGAGCATCCCGTACCTCTGAACTTGAGAAAAGACCAATAACAAGTTGGCAGACAGAATTTGCATGCCCCGCCCCCGGACACACTGGTATAAAGGGGAGCTGGCGAGCGAATGTCAGACAGATTTTTTCTTCAGAGCCAAGCGGTTGTGCAACAGCAAAGCTCACCACTGTTCCACTCACCTCTACTGGCGATAAGCACTGCTGTTGGATCCACGGTGCATTCCAGCGGCTTTCTCCTCTCTGCACGCTGTGCAGTCCACGCCCCTGGGTACATCATCAGTGCTTTCATTACCTGAAAGAGTGTTTCTCCTCCTAAAAGAGTTTGAGTTTCCACTCATATAAGAGCAATACACAGCAGGCGTTGAACGTCCTTTTCAGGACACGTCTTTTTCAAGATGCCCTTCAGCATCTGAGTAGTTCCTGAATGCGGTCAATTTCTCTCCACATCTGACGGTCATGAAAGCTGCCTCGTGTGCCTGGGCTGTGAACACACACAGGCAGCGTTTTATGAATGGTTCATGTTCTCAGTGCAAGAACATAGCCATGGCAACATTACGGTCGCGGCCTTCTTTTCTCTTGAGAGAAAGCCACTTCAGCGCCCCCAGCATCGTTCCTTCTTCCTACGGGATTGAGGACGACCCGGCGGGCATCGAAGGCAATTCGGGGATGATGACGGGCTTGGTTTCGCAGGGTAAAATCCCACGGACCACCCCCCCCCCCCGGCACGCTTGCTTGCTTCCGTCCGAGCTCGGGATGAGTGCGGCTCGCCTTGAGGCCAGCCGGCATTCTCCTTTGAGCCCCCGGAATTGGATGACGATTTCGCCGCTGCGTCGGGGCTGCCATGCTGACGCATGGATGTCCGCTATGCTTTCCCGGGCTGCCGTGAGCGCGAGGTGAACTGGAAAACTCCGTCCCCCTTCACGGCTACTCGACCGGTTCCTCGGGCCAGGGCGCCGCTTATAGCCTTATCGGCAACACTGTCGACGCCTTCGCCCAGCAGTTTTCGCCGGTGAAGAGGCAGACGGAGGCTATATCTCGCATCATGCCGCACCACCGCCTCATTGCAGCCCACGCCCGTCTGCCTGCAAAGGGCACCCCCCTGCGACTAAACCAGGCAGCTCTGCTTCAAATGGGCCCAGCTCTCAGCCCCAGCGTCGAGTGCCCCGCAGGTGGTGTACGGCGGAAACCGGCAGAACAGTCAAAATATGAGATAAATTATTATATAAATTAACTTAAAACAACATTAAACATAAACGGACACAGACACACACAACACGGCCGCGTGCATCTCTCTCTCTCTCTAACTGGTGTCTCCGGCTGCCCCTTATCTTGCTCTCCCACTGATTAGCTGATTCAGCACCGGCTGTGCTCCATCACGGCCTGGCCATGCCCTCCTCCTCGTCACACTAGGCTACTTGCAGATTTTTTTGTCAAAAACAAGTGAAAAAATGTCCCAGTGCTGAAGTAATCCAAATGATTTAGAATACGTTACTGAGTAATATAACGGAATACATTACAAATTATATTTTCCAGCATGTATTCTGTAATCTGTTGTGGAATACATTTTAAAAGTGACCCTCCCGACCCTCGTGTCATTGTATATAAAATATAAATGTGCATATCAATGGAAATAATTCGATCTCATTCTCACTTGTGTTAATTTAGTGAAAAACTGAGGAAACATGCCTTCATTATTTGAAAAAATAATTTTATCTAATGCCTTTAATAAATTAAATCTACTTGGCTACAGTGACCGTTTGCAAGAAATGATGGTCCCTCTGATTAAAAAAATTAAAATCACTTTTGAACTATATCAGAGCAAATACATAATTATCCAGATTTATTTCGAACATCGTCTTTAGGCTGAAAATATCCAGATATAATATTTGTAGCCGTATCGCCCAGCCCTGGTGTAAACAAACCTTTTGCAAACATTTTAGTCAATTTAGCTATTTCTGGTTTGTTTTATCTGCTCTGTCGAAATCTAAACGGATCTCATCATCTGGCAACAGGCTGTTGAGAGCAATAAATGCAATCAAAATAACATTTCTTATTTCCAAAAATGCTATTTTTCCTCAAAAGTAAGAATCGCTAATGGGACTGTTAAGGAATCGGTATATTTAAGAGTAATCGGAAACTAAACAGGAATCGTTAAAATTCCTTATGAATCCCATTTCTACATTGTAAAACAATCTTGTTGTTTCACTTAAAAAATGAAGTGTTCATGATGCCTTAAAAGTTGTGTAAACAGAACATAAAGTTGACAAATCAATAGTTCTTGTTAAATGCACTTGACATCTTTTGAGGTAAACTTGACTTTCTTAGTTCAATCAACTTTGTTATGATCCAATTCAAATTTAATAAAGAAGTTTTATTTTTTCATTTACTTATATTACCATTTAATACCATAGAGGTTGTTATGGCTATGCCATTATCTGCTATTAAATAAAACTGCCACTTGGTTGTTAATGGCCAGTTGAAGATCAGAGACCAACATCTGTCCCTCTATCATATTCTGACTTCAAGGAGCACGCAAATCACAATGGTGACAATCATCAAACACATCCTTGAGTAAAAAGATGAGCTTTGAATTATTGCTACATGACAAATAACAACCAACAGTGTAAAAAAAAAAATGAAAAGACAGTAACACAGCAATTTGCTAAATTAATTAATGCCGCAATGCATGCTGGGATTTCGAATACGTGAGCATGATGTGGGTAGTACTCTTGACCTATATTTTTTATTTCAGTTGAATAGTTTTTCTAATTGCAATAACATCACAAGTTCAGGAAACAAAATCTCAACAAGGGCAGTATTTCTAACTCTACTTTTGAAGTTATGATAACTAAAAGGCAAAATGATGACTAGTTCAAACACAGGCAGGGTTCACTCATAAATTAAAGTTACTGTTTGACATCATGACCCTGCTGTGACCTAACTGTGCTATTACTGAGTAAAGCATGAACCCCAGAATTCTGAGATTTCTGATTTGCCCACACAGATCGGCTAAAGCATTCTTTTAAGATGTAGTAGTTGAAACAATTGGTCGTTTTATCTGATTGGATTAACGTAAAAGCCTATAACTCGAATAGCAGCATTCCAGTGGTTATTCGCTTGAGGTGGATCTGAGATGTGTATGTTGTGCAACATTCAGGGTTTTCGTTTTGACAAGCCTATTACGATAGTGAAGTATAACTGTCTGGGCTCAAAACACAAACATACTTTTTCACACATATTTAATAGCACACAATGAGCCTTTCATTTTCATCCGTTTCCACACAGGCTCTGATGATGAAATACTTCCTTCTCGGCAGTTGTTGCAAAAGAATTGTGAAATCCTTTACAGTATTTTGCCCTGACAGATCAGAAGTAGTCAATAAAATCCTGTGGTCAGACAAAAGCATCTACATACGAGGGATAGAGTGACACAAAACGTGGAAAAGATCCCTATCACTCACTGAAATCCATTGTGAAAAGTGCCGCGTGGATTTCAGGATTCCCATGTCGGCACAGAAGAACAGCTGACCAAACATGCTTTAATGGATTATTGGGAAAGAAGCAATTATAAGGAAGCAAAGTTCAAAACAGAGCTGCTAACAGCAAACACAGACAAAGGCCGTTCTGTTATCACTGTTGTAAGCATCTTATTTCCTCTGCTGAGGTGCAAACATGAGTTCTGCATCCTGCATGTGATCGGCATTAGTGGGTTTGAGGAAACACAGACAGGAACAATTCAAGTTCATTTTCCACATTCTAGAACTAATACAAATTAAACACTAGTTCTGCATCCTTCTAAGGCAGAATCCTATCTTGACCAGACTTACAGTTGAAGATGTTTACATACACTTAGGTTGAAGTCATTAAAACTAATTTTTTAACCACTCCACAGATTTAATATTAGTAAAGTCTAGGTAACTATTGTAACCTCTGTTCCCTGATGGAGGGAACGAGACGTTGTGTTGAAGAAGCGACACTAGGGGTCTCTCTTGAGAGCCTCCCGCATCTTTGAACTTGAGAAAAGGCCAATGAGAAATTAGCAGACAGAATTTGCATGTCCTGCCCCCAGATATACGAGTATAAAGGGAGGTAAATGCATCTGTCCATTCAGGATTTTGCTCTGAGGAGCCGAGAACGAGGTTCGTCCGTAACAGTGGCTAGGTTCAGCGATGTGGCTGGGAGGACACAACGTTTCGTTCCCTCATCAGGGAACGGAGGTTACAATAGTAACCTAGACGTTCCCCGTCTGTCGCTCACTTCGACGTTGTGTCGAAGAAGCGACATTAGGGGTCCATATTTAATCACGCCATTGCTGACGCAGGTCCGGGCAGGCAGTTGCGTGACAGGCCGAGTTAGACTGCACGTACCCTACCCCAACGCCCCATAAGACCATCATAACCTTCTGGTTCCCTACACCCCAAAGGGGGGAACAAGGCGACGTGCCAAGCATGGGAGCAGGCCGCGCCAACCGCGCCTTTATACTCTCTATGTTTCTCTCATAGAGTTAAAGCGGCTGGGCCACCTTAACGCTATCACACGCATCGGGGAAGGCGTTCTTTTCCAATTCCTATTCTTTCACGGGGAAAAGATCCTGCGGAGACCACACCTGCCCAGGCTGGGGAGGTAAAGCGTGGTGAAATACATCACACGGGTTTTCAGGTCGCATGAGGAGAATGGCGCGATGGTAGATCCTACCTGTTGAGAGGGAGGAGTTACTACAAACACGGTGACCGGGGGGACTACAGCTCGCTGATCACACAACCAGTCGGCTCCAAAATAAATTCTGAATGGACAGACGCATTTCTCTCAATTTATACCCGTATGTCCAGGGGTGGGACATGCAAATTCATTGGCCTTTTCTCAAGTTCAGAGATGTGCGAGGCTCTCAAGAGAGAACCCTAGTGTCGCTTCTTCGACACAACGTCGAAGTGAGCAACAGACAGGGAACTTCTTTGTGCATGACACAAGTATTTTTTTCCAACAATTGTTTATAGACGGATTGTTTTACTTTTAATTGACTACATCACAATTCCAGTGGGTCAGAATTTTACATACAAGTTAACTGTGCCTTTAAGCAGCTTGGAAAATTCCAGAACATTTTTACCTGTGGATGTAGTTTTAGGCCTACCTTCCAACTTGGTGCCTCTTTGTTTGACATCATGGGAAAATCAAAAAAATCAGCCAAGACCTCAAAAAACTGTTGACTTCCAAAAGTCTGGTTCATCCTTGGCAGCAATTTCCAAATGCCTGAAGGTACCACGTTCATCTGTACAAACAATAGTACGCAAGTAGAAACACTATGGGACCACACAGCCATCATACCGCTCAGGAAGACACATTCTGAGATGAACGTAGTTTGGTGTGAAAAGTGCAAATCAATCCCAGAACAACAGCAAAGTATCTTGTGAAGGTGCTGGAGGAAACAGGTAGAAAAGTATCTATATCCCCAGTAAAACGAGTCCTATAAGAAAATAACCTAAAGTGTTACTCAGCAAGACACTGCTCCAAAACCACCATAAAAAAACAGACTACAGTTTGCAAGTGCACATGGGGACAAAGATCTTACTTTTTGGAGAAATGTCCTGTGGTCTGATGAACAAAAATGTAGCTGTTTGGCCATAATGACCATCGTTATGTTTGGAGGAAAAAGGGTGAGGCTTGCAAGCTGAAGAACACCATCCCAACCGTGAAGCATGGAGGTGGCAGCATCATGTTGTGGGGGTGCTTTGCTGCAGGAAGGACTGGTGCACTTCACAAAATAGATGGCATCACGAGGAAGTGGATATATTGAAGAAACATCTTGAGACATCAGCAAGCTTGGTTGCAAATGGGTCCAAACAGGGCTGATATGGGACAATGACCACAAGCATACCTCAAAATTTGTGGCAAAATGGCTTAAAGTCAACAAAGTCAAGGTATTGGATTGTCCATCACAAAGCCCTGACCTCAATCCCATAGCAAATGTCTGGGCAGAACAGAAAAAGTGTGTATGAGCAAGGAGGCCTTCAAAAGCCCTTACTTCATCGTACCCAAAAAAAGCGCCGGGTTGCGACCAATCTTGGACCTACGAATTCTCAACCGGGCCTTGCACAGACTCCTGTTCAAAATGCTCATGCAGAAACAGATTCTTATCCGTGTTCGACAGCTAGATTGGTTTGTGGCGGTAGACCTGAAGGACGCGTCTTTCCACGTCTCCATTCTGCCTCGACACCGACCCTTCTTACGATTCGCGTTTGACGGCCAGGTGTATCAGTACAAGGTCCTCCCCTTCGGCCTGTCCCTGTCCTCTCGCATCTTCACAAAGATCAGGCAGCTCTTGCCCCGCTAAGGGAAGTGGGCATCCGCATACTCAACTACCTTGATGACTGGCTCATCCTGGCCAACTCGAGAGTTACTATGCGCTCACAGGGACCAGGTGCTGAGGCACCTCAGCCGTCTAGGGCTTCAGGCCAACTGGGAAAAGAGCAAGCTCGTCCCGGTTCAGAGCATCTCTTTTCTTGGCACGGAGTTAGACTCAGTCTCAATGACAGCGCTTCTCACCAACGAGTGCGCTCATTCAATGATCAAGTGCCTTGCTCTCTTCGAGCCCGGCACATCGGTTCGTCTAAAACAATTCCAGAGGCTCCTGGGACATATGGCATCCTCAGCTCGGGTTGATGCATATCAGACCACTTCAGCACTGGCTACAGACTCGAGTCCCGAGATGGGCATGGTGCCGCGGCACATACCGTGTGACAATCACCCTTCTTGCTGTCAGACTTTCAACCCTTGGACAGACCTCTGCTTTCTGCAGACCTGAGTCCCCTTGCAGCAGGTGTCCAGACGTGTCATGGTGACAACAGACGCATCTCGACAGGGTTGGGATGCTGTGTGCAATGGGCACGCTGCTGCTGGCCCCTGGACAGGACCCCGGCAGCGTTGGCACATTAACTGCCTAGAGTTGTTGGCTGTATCTCTTCTAATCAAGGGCAAGCACGTCTTGATTCGTTCAGACAGAACCACGATGGTAGCGTACATAAATCTCGTCATATGTCACAACTCGCCCGCCATCTCCTCCTTTGGAGTCAGCCGCGACCCAGGTCGCTGCGCGCCACTCACATCCCTGGCAACCACAATATGACAGTGGACGCGCTGTCGCGGCAGGTTTCACCCAGCAGAGAGTGGAGGCTCCACCCCAGGTGGTCCAGCTGATATGGGACTAATTCGGCAAGGCACAGATAGATCTCTTTGCCTCCCAAGACAACTCCCAATGCCCGCTCTGGTACTCCCTGACAGGAGCTCCTCTCGGGAAATTCGCGCTGGCATACAGCTGGCCCCGGGGGCTGCGCAAGTAGGCATTTCCCCAGTGAGCCTTCTTGCACCGGTGCTATGCAAGATCAGGGATGACAAGGAACAGGTCATACTGGTGGCCCCTTACTGGCCCACCAGGGCCTGGTTCTCGGATCTTACTCTCCTCGTGACAGCACCTCCCTGGAAAATTCCCCTGAGGAAGGACCTTCTTTCTCAGGGACGGGGTACCCTCTGGCACCCGCTTCCAGACCTCTGGAACCTCCACGTCTGGCCCCTGGACAGGATGTGGAAGACCTAGTGGATCTACCACCTGCAGTCATAGGCACGATCAACCAAGCCAGAGCTCACTCCACCAGGCAACTTTACGCCCTAAAATGGCGCTTGTTCGCAAATTGGTGTTCTTCCCGAGCCGAAGACTTGCAGAGGTGAGCAGTTCGGTCAGTGCTTTCATTCCTGCAGGACAGGCTGGAGGGGAGGCTGTCCCCCTCCACCTTGAAGGTGTATTTCGCTGCTATCGCACCCCAACACGACACAGTAGATGGCAAGTACTTAGGTAAGCGCGACTTGATTATCAGTTTCCTGAAAGGCGCCCGGAGACTGAACCCTCCCCGGCCTAGCCTATTCCCCTCCTGGGATCTCTCAGTGGTCCTCTCAGTCCTTCAGAGACCCCCCTTCGAGCCGCTTGATTCAGTTGAGCTCAAGGCCCTCTCCCTGAAGACCCCCCTCAGGGGTTCGGGGAACCTAAGGTCTGTATGTGTCATCTCTTTGGGGGCATTGGGGAGGGCTACGTGCAGCCGACACAGTGGCCTCTAGAATGCAGTAGTCTGCTTGCACCTGTCTCGACAGTTCACGGAACACGGTCAGTGCGTGGCGTTTTTATATGGGACACCTTGTGTCACTTAATTTGACACAACATCGAGTGAGTGACAGAAGGGGAACATCATGGTTACTGTTGTAACCCCCCGAGGGAAGGAATGAGATGTTGTGTCCCTCCTGCTACAGCACTAGACCTACCATTGTAAACAGCCGTACCTTATTTTCGGCTCCTCTGTGCAAAATCCTGACTGGCACTCGTTGCCCCACTTCCCTTTATACCCATATGTCCGGGGCGGGGCATGCAAATTTTGTCTGCCAACTTGACATTGGCCTTTTCAGGTTCAGAGGTACGATTGGCGTCCCAGGAAGACCCCTTGTGTCACCATTCGACACAACGTCTCGTTCCTTCCCTCGGGGAACGGAGGTTACACCAGTAACCATGACATTCTCTCTTCTATTATTCTGACATTTCACATTCTTAAAATGAAGTAATGATCCTAACTGACCTAAAACAGGGAATGTTTTCTACTATTAAATGTCAGGAATTGTGAAAAACTGAGTTTAAATGTATTTGGCATATTTTAAATGAAAGGTGTATGTAAACTTCTGACTTCAACTGTATATCAACTTTCCAATTATTTGTGATTAATAGATAATGATCTAGACCTTGTTTCCCAAAAGCATAATAACTTAAGTAGTACTTGAAAATGCTCGTAGATTTTCAAGTGCTCTGGAGTCATTTACATTTATTCATTTGGCAGACATTTTTATTCTTGTCTCCTCTTCCTCTTTGACACCCAAAGGCACTCTCGCCAGCACAAGTTGTGCAGCACCGAACATGCAGCATTACTGTCTCCATTATCATGTTTGAAAGTAATGAGAAGACCTCCGCTTTATTGGTGAATATCCCTAAAGTGCATCTTCCAAACGTCTCCTTATTTTGCACTTCGTGATAACACATTGAACTTCGTAATATTCAATGAATGCTTGTAATTAGCAGGATCATACAAAGGGCCTCCGTTGTCTTCACTTATCCTGGAAGCTTTTATACAGAGAGGAATTTGTGAAAACAAAATATAAAAAATCCACATCTGATTATGGAAGCAGACTGTGTAAAAGAAAAAGATCGTTATGTAGTTAATTAGGTCAAATATTTAAGAAAATATTAGATTTTTTTTTTTGCAAGGTAAATTACAAATGATTGTAAAGTTATGCACAAATATAATGAATTTACAATGATGAGCAGCACTATACGGTCACATTTCAGTCACAAAGACAGCGACTCTCTCCATTCATGTTAAGTGCAGTTTTGGAAAACACACACATAAAAGAATGAATGATCTTAAAATTGCTCATAGAATATGCTCTTAACCGCTAAGATCGATTGTTATTTGGAAACAGGGCCCAGACTTATCCGCTGAAAAATCACCTGCATGTTTGGTTTGTGAACCAGTTTGACAAATTAATTTGTTTTGCTCACTAATGAAACATCACTATGGTTTGAAAGCAAGTTTTACTCTACACAATTAGGCATGAGCCAGTAACAGAATTTCATGCTGTGATCATTGCTAAAGTTAGCGATGGGCAGTAGCTTCGCTACAAATAGCGACATTTCTGAGTAGCGAGGTGGTAGCTAAAACATGGAAAATAAAGATTACGCTGGTTACAGTGGGTCTACAATCAATGGAAACCAACTCTGCAAATGTGTCCTATCGTTTGCCAGTAATGAAGATGGTCTTTATAAAGTTCAACACGTGTGCAGCTTCTGCAGGTAAAGATTTTACCACCAAAAGAGTATCATAACACTTAGTATTCTACACAAAAACACACAAAAAAGTACCATGCATTACCATGTTTTTTGGACATGTACCATTACCTTGGAGCGCCGTGTACATACAATAGCGTATGAATATGGTAATCATATATCAAGTTACCATCATATTCTTTTAAGTACTTTGAAGCACCATGCAACTACAGGATAGTACATAAATATGGTAACTGTATCTCAAAGTACCATGGTATTACCATCTGATACAATCAGATATCACATTGTTATTGCCCAGATCTGCTCACACACAAAACATTTGGTCTCTGGGAGCTTCTAGTACATACAGATATAAATATGAATTTACATGTTTTTTTTACATTCATAATATATTGCACCATACTGCATACTTGAATACTGTCTATGACAGTATGCACTGTGCATCTGGTTGGAAAAAAGCCAATGAAGCAGCTTAAATGTAGTAAGCTACTTTTGGCATGTAGCTTGCACTTTAACTTGCTACTTTCTCTGAAGTTTGCCTTTTAGCTTAGCTTAACTCATTTTTCTGTTGAATAGTTGGTAGATCATCTAGGTAAATTTTTTTAGTAGCTTGCCAAACACTTGCTAAAGCTTTGATCGCAGTGTACTGTATTATCATGGTATTGTATAACCTTAGAAAACAGGGCCTCATTTCCCAAAAGCATCATAAGCTTAAGTAGATCATAAAAGGATTGTACAAATAATTTTGTTTTCTCAGAAGTTAAGAAGTACTTGAAATCTTCGAGTCTACAAGTGCTCTGGTGTAATCGTACACCGCTAAGAGCATCGTAAAGGACACTTGCGGAATTACACGGAATACAATTGAAATACAGTTAATGTTGAGAGATTATTCAACATTTATGCAGTAGTTTACAATGTGACATTCACAATATAGAATGCGACTTTTTAACTTTTTAAAAGTTTAACAAATTTCACATTCTGTTAATTAATTTGATGCCATAAAATTGTATTTTTAATAAGATACAAGCTGTTGTCACTATTTGAAATTTCATACACTGTGGCAGGGCGGAGGGCGGGGCCGGGTCATGATCCTACACACCCGGTCCCGTATTAGGCTAATCAAGCCTCCGAGAGGGATAAAGGTCGACTGCAGAGGATCGTGCGGGAGAGAGAGAACGTTTACGGACATGTCCGTCATGTGTGTGTTTATGTTGTCTTTTAAGTTTATCATTAAACTATTATTTACATTGAAAAGCCGGTTCTCGCCCCCTCCTTTCCATTGATCCCTTTACATACACATTTTAAAAATTATTCACAAGGTTGGAACCTAATAATGAACATAGAATTACATACATAACAATTATTGAACAATTATATTATAAAATAATAAAAAGTGCTACTCTTTCAAACCAATTTGCAAAAAATACATAAATAAAATGACCAAACTCCTCCTTCGAGATTCTGCAAGAGCCTATTTGCTAAATTCTTTAATATTTACAGTGTTTTCTGAAGTTAAAATATTATTTATCATAACTTATGATTGTGCTTTTAAAATACATTTATTACACTTACTACATCACTACATTTAAGTGTTGGTTTTTATGTGCACTTTGAGTTTACATTGTTACAAGTGTCTCTTTAAGAGAACAGCAGCTCTACAAGCAAATGTTTACAGTTGAATGAGCTCATCGCACATTCACTAGAGAGAAGTTGCAGTTGTTTTTGCCACATCGGTGCAATGTGTTATTAGAAATAATGTTTTTTTTTAACAGAAAATAACAGAAAAGATATAAAAAAAAAAAATGGGGTTTCTGGATCTCGTCTTTGGACACACAATACACGGAGTGAGCCAAAAGGAAATGTTTACTTGCATAACAAGTATTGATTTGCTTGAACAAATATTTATTGTACACATTCTCAAATTCCAATCTACAACCTCTTGTGTTTTGCAGCACTTTTACCTTCTAACAGACGTCAAACAGGCACGTTACTGTGACGAATGCAGGAGAAGGCAGACAGGGGTTGCGGGTCCAAAAGCAGGTTTTATTAACAAACTAGCAAAATAAAAAAACACAAGAACAAAAGCCCAGATAGCAAAAAATGTCCGCACGGCTTCGTTTTGCCGCCGTCCCCAAGCTGTCGGCTATAGGTGCGTCTCACTGGCGGGGATGAAGCGTTTGCCGCCGAATTCGTCACGCCCATTTCCCAGATAGCAAAAAATGTCCGCACGGCTTCGTTTTGCCACCATCCCCAAGCTGTCGGCTATAGGTGCGTTCAGACGGCGGGCCGCCCGCTTCATTTTCTCTGGCGGTTGCCTCGCGGCAATCGACCGCAGCCGGCCGGCGGCAAGCCGCTTTGAAATACGAGGACAGCTTAGACTCTCAAAATCGACCAGCCATGTTGGCTATTATTATTTTTTGCTCCAAAGCCATTAGGGTTTATAACAGATTCTTGACTCTTGATTCCATGATAAGGTAAGGTTTAGGAAATGACATTTAAATTACTTTGAAACTCTGAAGCGATTATACAGTAATATATGTAAAATATATTGAATTATTTATACACAGGTGAAAATTGTTTACATTTATTTGATTGATGCACATTGAGACATGCAATAAACCAAAAATAATTCCTTTTTGTAAAACTTACTTGGCAATAAATATCTTTCTGATTCTGATTAGGTTTTAAAATAGATATTTAATACAGGGTATGAACAATTTAGCAGAATAAATTGATGAAGTTAGACTTTTCACCAATGCCTGACTATCAGTGAACAGTGAAAGACATCTGCAACATGGCCAAAATATCGGGTAGCCTATACTTTAATTATTTTTTATTAATTTGCAACCATGGTGATATCTATCATAAACATGAAAATCCCTGTTTTGACGTGAAGGATAAACTCAGTGAAAAAGCGAAATTATCCTCTGGTTTCACAGTTGCGCAGAAATTTCGTTTATGTCTAAATTTTTTCCAACCTCGATTTTTTTTTGTTATTTTACCTTTTACAGGTTTTGCAATTATGACCTGTACAAATGTTTAAGAAAGTGTTAAAGTCCCTGTAAAGGCAATAAAAAAAATCTAAACGCATTATAAATGTTAAAAATGTATTGCTAAAACACATGACAAAGACTGAACAGTGAAGTTCCGCTGTCGCCAAATCTGTTTCCGGTTTACTTGCGCGTCGCCTAAAATGTCTGTTTTTACTCGACGTCTCCAGAATCTTCCGAAAATACGCATCAGCGATGTTCATCGCATTGTTGATGCCTGGTCCCCTGCTCCGACAAGCAAGAGGGACAAGGGCTTTAAACTCTACATATCGAGTTATCTGCACAACTACAAGGGTAAATATTTTAATCTAATGTGGTGTGCCGGCAGATAGCGGCTAAGCTAGTTCGCCACGTGTTCATTTTTAAGGTAACGTTAGTATAGAAGCTTGTTTTTTCTTAGTTTTAAAGCAGACTGTTTGTTAATTTTTGTGATAATTGTGATATCAATTATATTAACTTGGTCTCCTCTCAGTTTCTAATAAAGATCAGGACACCGGTGAAGTCACTGTCAGGGCATTGTGCTACAGGTCCATGAGAAAATCAGATAAACCTCACAGTTGAGTGTATGGTGAAGCTAGAATTAATAAGACCGCAGTTATAGGCTTGTTACTTTAATAGCCCGATGTTCCTGGGGACTCGGCTAAGGTTATTCATGATTAATGTAACTCAAATGAAAACAGTTATTGTAGGCAGGTAAGTTTCCCTAGCTGGTCCCCTCTGTGTAAAATTAGTTCTTATTCAAGTTTTCAACTCAGTCATTCGTTTAAGGTGCAATCTTGTGTTATAAGTATTAGGCTATCATGATTATACAGTGAGCAAGCTATATAAATAAGTATTTAATATAATAAGTGTAGAGCAACAACCGAGGGTGTAAGGTAAAGGCTGAATATTGTAGATTTATTACAATATGTTGCATGTTTGAATTAAAATACCTGTGGATATGCAGGAGCACACACTCTACAAAGGCCTGACTGGAGATTTGCCTGATCTATCCGTCCTTCAGGTGAGTAGGGATATAACAATAGCAAATTTCACTGTACAGTATGATATATCAACCAAAATCTGTATACCAATATTTCATTATTTTCTTTTTCCTCCCTTTTACAAACAAATATTCTGCTTCAAAGAAAAAAAATGAAATTGATGTTATCATAAGGGTTCTTCATTATGAACTTGTGTGCCATGCATAACATACTGTGGATAGAAATTACAGGGAAAGTTACTGGTATGATAATTGTGGTTATATTATATTACTATTATATTTAGTGTATTGCTAATCAATATATTGTTACTTCCCAGATGACAGCGGCTCACTTCAAGAGCAGGTGAAGCAAGTTGGGACAATGTTGAAGACATTTGCTCGCACTGGGCAATCAGGTACAACTTGCAAACAACACCTGTGGTTGTTGGTTTAATTCCCACTGGGGCCACCTGTACATGTAGTAGACCTAGATATAAATGTCATAGTTTAGTAGTTGAAGGTCCAGGACTGACTACTTTATTCTTTTATTCTGGGAACCCCTGTAGGTGCAGATCAAACCCTAATGCTGCGACGTCTTGGGAGTTTGGCGATGTTGTGCGTAGCATGGACGACAAAATGCTATGCTGCAACGTTTCAGTGCCAATGTGTCTGTTGGAGAGTTATCCCTGCCAGGGGATCTGTTACTCCCCCCTAGACACCCAGGAAGATTTGACGTTGCTTGACAACAGTTTGAGGCAGGATAAAGAGCTCCAGCAACGATTTGTAAGTGTGCCGATTTAGTTTATAACGGTATAGGGTAATCTAAAAAGTACAATTAAGATCGTACACTGCATATTCTACAGTCTGAATCCACAGCCTGTCACATTTTAAATTTAAAAAAAAAGAAATTGGAAACCTGCATGTTCTTTTGTGTGTGTATATATAATGTTTGTATTTTTGTTATTTATATTTCAGTGATCTGACATCTTGTTTCAATGACAGTTACTGTACTTTGAAATGTGGAATTAAAACGCCAGATGGAAATTTGTCTGGTTTGATCAATCATTATTCTTGATAAACTGCATGCTATAAATTATATATATATATATATATATATATATATATATACACAATAAGCGCGCAGATCGCTCGAAAAAGCGTTTGCCTCCGACGGTCCGCCTCGATATAACGGCGGCGGAGCGGCGGCTGGCCAGCGGGCCGTCCGCGTATCGAAGGCGGTAGGAAGGCGGCTGCCGCTTTTAAAAAGCGGCTGCCGCCGTCGAACGTGTTTGCGATATCGCCATTCTGCCGCTTCTACTGCCGCCGGCGCACCGCCAGCGGACCGCCGACTTCTTGCTATCTGGGAGAACAGTCCACGATGGGAAAAACTTAACTAAACACAAACGAACACACAGCTGGAAGAATGAACACGAAGGGCAGGAAACAAGGGCAAATGCACAACAAGAAACCAGACATGAACATTCAACAATCGACAGGGAGTGAACAAAAAGCAGGGCTTAAATACACAGGGAGTGATGACTGGATTAGACACAGGTGAGAACAATCAACCAAAATGGCAGTGCTGATGGCAGGTGGATGGTGGGATATGTAGTTTTAGACAAGGACAGTGAAACACGGGGCGGACAACAAGGAAAACGTGACATGGAGCGTGAATGGTGACGGGTGAAATGGAAAACACAGAGCAGACAAGGAAACATGACATGAACGTGAATAGTGAGACACAGAACACAGGGTAGACAACAGAGGAACGTGACATAACCCCCCCTCAAAAGGACCGGATTCCAGACGGTCCTAACCAAAAAGACAGAAATACCAAAAACAAAAAATTACCAAGGAGTGACGGGGTAGACCGGGGGGGAAAACAGACAGATGAAAGGGAGCACAAGGGACAATTAGGCTGTCCATGGGGGTAAAAGGGGCAATTAGGCAGTCCATGGGGGCACAAGGGGCAATGAGGCGGTCCATGGGGGCACAAGGGGCAATTAGGCAGTCCACGGGGGCACAAGGGGCAATTAGGCTCAGGAGGTGGAGCTGAAGGAGGCTCAGGAGGCGGAGACGAGGTAGGCGCCGCCGTAGGAGGCTTTAGGAGCGGAGACCAGGAAGGCTCTGGAGTCTCTGGGGGCAGAGCCGTAGGAGGCTCTGGAGGCGGAGGAGGCTCGGGAGGCAGAGCCGTAGGAGGCTCTGGAGGCTCTGAGGGCGGAGCCGTCGGAGGCTCGGGTGGCTCGAGAGGCGGAGCCATAGGAGGCTCGGGAGGCAGAGCCGAGGGAGGCTCGGGGAGAAGAGCCGCAGGAGGCGGAGACCTGGAAGGCTCTGGAGGCGGAGCCGAGGGAGGTGGCTTCGTAGGAGGTTTCAGAGGCGGAGACCTGGAAGGCTCTGGAGGCGGAGCCGAGGGAGGTGGCGCCGTAGGAGGTTTCAGAGGCGGAGCCCTAGAAGGCTCTGGGGTCTCTGAGAGCAGAGCCGTAGGAGGCTCGGGAGACGGAGCCGTAGGAGGCTCGGGGGAGCGGAGCGCTGTAAGGCTCGAGAGGCGGAGCCCTGGGTGGCTCGAGACGCTCGAGAGGCGGAGCCCTGGGTGGCTCGAGAGGCGGAGCCCTGGAAGGCTTGGGAGGCGGAGCTCTGGAAAGCTCGGAAGGCGGAGCTCTGGAAAGCTCAGGAGGCTCGGAAGGCGGAGCTCTAGAAAGCTCGGGAGGCGGGGCTCTGGAAAGCGGGGCTCTGGAAAGCTCGGGAGGCGGGGCTCTGGAAAGCTCGGGAGGCGGAGCTCTGGAAAGCTCGGGAGGCGGAGCCCTAGAAGGCTCTGGGATGTCTGAGAGCAGAGCCGTAGGAGGCTCGGAAGGCGGAGCTCTAGAAAGCTCGGGAGATGGAACTCTGGAAAGCTCGGGAGGCATTGGCCCTTGGATGGTCATGGCTGCTGGCACTTGCTCAGGGACGGTCATGGCTAATGGCGCTGGCTCAGGGACGGTCATGGCTGCTGGCGCTGGCTCAGGGACGGTCATGGCTGCTGGCGCTGGCTCAGGGACGGTCATGGCTGCTGGCGCTGGCTCAGGGACGGTCGAGGCTACAGGCACTGGCTCTGGGACGGTAGAGGCTACAGGCACTGCCTCTGGGACGGTAGAGGCTACAGGCACTGGCTCTGGGACGGTAGAGGCTACAGGCACTGGCTCTGGGACGGTAGAGGCTACAGGCACTGGCTCAGGGACATTGGGGCCTAGTGGCTCTGGCAGGAAGACTGGGGCAGGCGTGTACCGGGAGGCGGAAGCCCGTCTTCTCTCCCTCCTCCGGGCAGACGAAGTGGACCGTGGGGGTTCTGGGAGCGCGACTGGCGCAGGGGTCAGTTCGCTGCCAGGTGGAGCTGGTGTTACAGGGGACGTTGGGGGTGGCTGAAGAGACTCCCCTGTGGATGGCGAGGTAGGGTCCTTCTCAGCAACGCCAACAGAGAGCGGTGAGTCGCACACCAGCAGGGTCGCCACCAGGAAGTCGCGGAGTATCCAGCCATGCGTCGCCTGTGGCAGCCGCTCCTTCAGCGACGGGTCCAAGTTGTCCCTAAAGAAGACCACCAAGGCTGAGTCAGGAAAGGCTGCGGCGCTCGCCAGACGGAGAAAGTCCCAAATGTGGTCTTCGATTGGGCGGTCCTCTTGCCTTAAATCGAGCAGGCGGCGTCTAGCTCGTATAACCGCTGGATCCATAGGTGGTCGATTGTTCTGTGACGAATGCAGGAGAAGGCAGACAGGGGTTGCGGGTCCAAAAGCAGGTTTTATTAACAAACTAGCAAAATAAACAAACATAAGAACAAAAGAACAGTCCACGATGGGAAAAACTTAACTAAACACAAACGAACACACAGCTGGAAGAATGAACACGAAGGGCAGGAAACAAGGGCAAATGCACAACAAGAAACCAGACATGAACATTCAACAATCGACAGGGAGTGAACAAAAAGCAGGGCTTAAATACACAGGGAGTGATGACTGGATTAGACACAGGTGAGAACAATCAACCAAAATGGCAGTGCTGATGGCAGGTGGATGGTGGGATATGTAGTTTTAGACAAGGACAGTGAAACACGGGGCGGACAACAAGGAAAACGTGACATGGAGCGTGAACGGTGACGGGTGAAATGGAAAACACGGAGCAGACAAGGAAACATGACATGAACGTGAATAGTGAGACACAGAACACAGGGTAGACAACAGAGGAACGTGACAGTTACTGCTCTGTAGCCATGTTGTAAAAGAGAGCATGTTGTGAAAACAGTCTGTGGAAAAGTTTAGCCAAAATCATGTGAATAAATGCAATGTAAATGTAACTATAAATAATGTACTATTTATAATGTAACTATAATTTAACTATATATGTGTTAACGATGGCGCTGCGAATGGCCGCCTCGGTGTGGAACTCTCCGATTCTTTTGTTGTTTTTGTTTGTTTGTCTTGTGTTTAGTAATCATTTTCCAATCAGTTTTACCAGGGACGAACTGTTGAACATTCAGCAGCATATACAAGACAATCTTTTCCTGGTTTTTGACTATTTGGATGCTTTGCTGGACATTTTAGTCAGAGGCGCAGCTGTGCTGTTTAAGAGACGCAGTTGAGGAAGATGAGCTGGTGCGCTAGTTAAGTACCATCAGCGTGGATTTCGAACAGCGCTACCAAGTATTCATCTTGCAAATCTCTGCTCTCTTACTACATCTCCTTGCCCATATAATCAAGGACTTATCGACCTCTGCTGCCTTGTGCTTCACTGAAACCTGGATGAGTAAAGCAATTCCGGACAGTGCATTACATCTGCCGGGCTTTCAGCTGTTTAGAGCGGATCGCATCGCGGATTTAACGGGGAAACCTGAGGAGGTGGAACATGCTTTTACATCAATGAAAGTTGGTGTACAGATGTAATAATGTTAAAGATGCGCTGTCCTAATTTGGAAACGCTCTTTATTAACTGTATGCCGTTCTACTCGCCACGGGAGTTTTCTTCGTTTATTCTGGTAAGTGTTTATATTCCGCCACAAGTGTGTGTGAATGCAGCATTGCAACAGCTGGCTGATCAAATCACAGACACCGAACAACAACACCCGGACTCACTTGTTAATATTCTCTGCGATTTTAACAAAGCAAACCTCACATGTGAACTGCCGAAATACAAACAGCACATTACATGCCACACCAGAGATTGAAATGTACTGGATCATTGCTATACAGCATTAAAGGATGCATATCACTCTGTCCCGAGAGCAGCTTTGGGACTCTCTTATCATTGTCTGGTTCACCTTCTTCCAACCTACAGGCAGAAATTAAATCAGCTAAACCTGTAGTAAGGACTGTAAATAAGGGGACCAATGAAGCAGAGCTGGAACTACAAGCCTGCTTTGACTGCTCTGATTGGAGTGTATTTGAGGCTGCAGACATCAAACTGGACAAGCTCACAGATACTGTTACATCATATATCAGTTTCTGTGAATATATGTGCATTCCTACTAGGATTTATTTAACATAAAACAACGACAAATCATGGTTTACATCATAACTTATTCAGCATTATCAGGCCAAAGAGGATGCTAACAGGGGTGGGGATAATGTCTTGTACAATCAGGCCAGGAACACACTGAATAAAAGAAATCAGAGTGGCTAAAAGAAGATACTCTGAGAAGCTGAAAAACAAGTTTTCAGCTAAAAACCCAGCATCAGTATGGAGTGTCTTCCGAAAACAAAAGAAAATGAAAGCACAGGGGCCCAGACAGCGTTTCACCTGCTTGTTTTAAATCCTGTGCTAACCAGGTGGCCCCCATCTTCACACAGATCTTCAATAGATCACAGGTGCAGTGTGAAGTTCCATACTGCTTTAAATGCTCAATCATCATTCCTGTCCCAAAGAAACCCAAAATCACAGGACTTAATGACTACAGACCTGTTGAACTGATGTCTGTGCACATTAAATCAGTTTGCACCGCTGTCATCGGCCTCATCCGAGATGACGATGAGTCTGCATACAGATGAGAGATTGTAGAGCTGGCTCACTGGTGCAGTCAAAACAACCTGGAGCTGAACACACTCAAAACGGTGGAGATGATAGTGATCTTTATGAGGAACACCCCAAAATGAACCCCCCCTCACAATTCTAAACAGCACTGTGGCAGCAGTGGAGTCATTCAGGTTCCTGGGCACTACCATCTCACAGGACCTGAAGTGGGAGACCCACATTGACTCAGCAGAGGTTGTACTTCCTTCACCAGTTGAGGAAGTTCAACCTGCTACAGGCGCTGCTGATACAGTTCTACTCAGCAGTCATTGAGTCCGTCCTCTGCACTTCAATAACTGTCTGGTTTAGTTCAGCTATGAAATCATATATCAGAAGACTACAAAGGACAGTTCGGTCTGCTTAGAGGATTATTGGTTGCCCCCTGCCCTCCCTTCAAGAATTGTACACTTCCAGAGTGAGGAAAAAGGCTGGAAAAATCACTCTGGACCCCACTCACCCAGCCCACTACCTTTTTGAACTGTTGCCTTCTGGCCGGCGCTTCAGAGCTCTGAACACCAGAACGGTCAGTTTTTCCCTCAGGTGATCCATCTCATAAACAGTTAAAACTGCCCCATTGAGCAATAATTATGTGCAATTCACTGTCTAGTCATTTTATATTTTTCCAACACATCCAACTTCTTCTGCCATTTCATTCCCTTGCTTCTGTATATAACAGATTTGTATTTGCACTACACATCAGCGACACATCAGGATCCACTGCAGCCAAACAAGTTCAATTTCATTCAGAGTGTACACTCACAAGACGCAACACGCGGTAACAAACGAGGCAGCTACTTTTTCAGTAAAAGGATCTCAATGCTTCATCACTACACAACTCAATCACTGGCAAGTTCAATCGGAATATTTACTAGCCAGTGACAAATTTTAGTTGCATAGCTCAACATTTTGATGCATATGCGAGTGATTTACTTGCAATGTAGAGGGCTGATTTATTAAATATGTATTAATTATAATAAAATGTACCATTCCCAAACAAAACTTACCAGCCACGAAACTATTTAACAATATTTTCCCAAAATTTGGCAAAATGTATAAAAAAAAGTTTGCAGTATTTTGAAGTGTCCACAATAACATGACCATACATGGTAAAAATTGCAGTCAGAGTAGTAAACCAATACATGTAATTATCTTAACCTAGGACCTTGAAAACAAAATACATACATCTGCAATCAAATTTGACAGTAAGTGTTTAGGATAATTTTAACAGCAATGTCTTACATGGGCACTTCAACCAGGGAATAATATAAAAATCAAGCTTATGATTGTGTATGGAGGAAGTGCACAACAAAGGATAATGCAAACAGATTACAGGTGATATGCAAACTCATAGAGCACCTTACTCACCTGAAACACAGCGTGTGCCAGTCCGTGTTGAGCGCCTGTAGATACTGCTCATCATATATGTGATGTCTGCAGCCCACACACACCGGTAACCTCCCACCAGCTGAACAACACAAACACAATTAATACACAGGGTCAGGAGAGATAACATGATGTGCTGCTGAGGATTGACATCAATGCTGCCAATGTATATCATTTGAAAACATTAACCCCTGACCTCATTTAATCATTCATAAAGCATTTATTCTAATTACATCAAAACAATCCATTTGAACTGACACATATTAGCTCAAAGTGTCAGACTAAAATCGAAGACTGACGGTGAAACACAAACACATTAATTAATGATGACATTTATGCACATATGGACCCTTTAACAGTCCTTTCATTAACACTTCTTACAATCCTTTAATCTTTTATTAGGTATTTTAATGGAGGTCATTTGGCAACCTTCACATCTCTTGATTCGCCTCATCTTGAATGGACATGCATTACACGGAGGAAACAATCCGCTTAAATCTCAAGCACTTTTCATGAAAAAAAGGTGATTTTCCAGGTATTCCAGTACAGTGTGAAACATACAGCACAACCAGTGTAGTTTGGTTCCCGAAGAAATCACAATTATGAGCCAGTTCATTTGACTCTACAGCATGAAACATACAGCACCATACTGAAATGGCTTCATCTCAAGTGATTGGTCATGATTTGAAACACATTTTTCTAAAGTATTGTTAACTTTAGGAAAAAAAATTCAATAAAAGGAAAATGTATTGAGTGCACCTTTAAAAATAGGCTACATCACATTTTCATATAATACACACATTTACATAAGGACTCATATGAAAGCAATATACAAATGAATCAGAGACAAGCTGTGTGATTTTACAGAGAAAAACTTGAAAGAAAAGATCAGATGTCTTCACAATATACTCTTACATATAAGTACCATGGTACAGTAAAGGTATCAGTTGGTAATACCATGGTACTGAATAATTACCGTTTTCATATTCATGGTATTATCAAGGAACTACATTGTGTATAGGAATGCCAACCAATACCATGGCATTACCATGATCAAGGTTCTGGCCCTTTTTAACCAAAGAATATCCATCGGTCTGACTTTTCCATAACTTTTCCATTTGTTTGTGATTATTGGATAGATTTTAAAAAGTAAAAAGCTATTTATAGCCAAATAAAATGTTTTAGAGCGAAGTGTAACTAGAAAAAAAAAAGATTGTATTTAGTATAGACATTTCCATGATTTTTCCACAAGTTTATATTCATTTTGCTGACTTTTCCAGACCTGCAAATCACAATTAAAAAATTCCCTGATACTTGCAGGTTCCCTTACGACTCAGTACTCTCGACATTGCGTAGCAATGCATATGGGGAATACCTTTATATACAACCTAGTTGAAACCTCTCAACAATAACACCAATACTTGCAAAACTTTCTGCTATAAAAACAGGTGCACAAACATCATTTCCTCAGAATTTCTTCCTTCAAGACAGCGATCATCTCTTGTCTAGAAGCCCTCTAACTTCACCGCCAATATACACGGATTTGCGGGAATCTTTGTAGGAAGACTTTCCGCTCCCCTGCAGTGCTCCAGCGAACATCACAACACCTCGACGCTTCGCTGGTGAACAGGCCTCAGCAACATGATTCCCTGCAGCACTTTGGCAGGGTTAGTGTATCCTTACAAAGCAGTTGTATATTGTGTAATGTATTGTAACAAGGTTCAATGGAAAGGAGGAGGTGGGATCTGGATGAACCATCAAGAGCTTCACCTTGAATGGTCTCCCCCAGATGAACCTGAACAGTCTCGCCTCGTTAAATGTTTCCTGCAGTCCGGACGCTGTCAAAAGGCAGCCTCCCGCAAATCTGTCGCATTGTTCCCCGAAGTTCATAATTTTTTATGAAAGTTTCTTGAGGAATTGGATGTCCTGCTGTCCTCCTTGCCAGAGGATGGCAGGCCACTTGTGGTTCTTGGTGATTTCAACATACACCAGGACAAACCCCAGGCCATTGAACTGAATACTCTTCTGGCCTCATTTGACTTGGAAAGACTACACACCACAGCAACTCACAGGTCGGGCAACCAGCTGGACCTCATTTTTACACGTAACTGTACCACCTCTAATATTCTTGTTACACCTTTGCATGTTTCTGATCACTACTTTGTTCAATTCAACATGATTCTCCCATCCATTGTAAAACCGACCCCACCTTTGGTTTCCTTTCGCCGTAACCTCCGTTCCCTCTCACCCTCTCGCCTTTCCACTGATGTCTCTGCCTCTCTTCCCACAATAAATGTATTTTCCATGCTTGATGTGAACACTGCCACAGACACACTTAGCTCTACTTTAACAACCTGTCTAGACAACATCTGTCCTCTCTCCTCTAGACCAGCACGGACTACACCACCCAGCCCCTGGCTGTCTGACGTCCTTCGTGAACATCGGACTGATCTCAGGGCAGCTGAGAGGAGATGGCGGAAATCTAAAGATCCAGCTGATCTAGGTAAATATCAGCTTCTGCTCGCAACTTTTTCAAATAACGTTAAAACTGCAAAAACTTCATATTACCAGACCAAGATCAACAGCACCACAGACACTCGTAGCTTGTTTAGAACATTTAACACACTTCTCTGCCCTCCCCTCCACCACCTGACACGTCACTGACAGCAGATATATTCGCCACATTTTTTACTGATAAGGTTACAGCCATCAGCAATACATTCACAGCACCACACCCTGTCAAACACCTGGCTCCTGTATGCAACCCTTCTTTCCCTATGTTCTCTCCTTTAACTGACACTGAGGTCTCTAAACTCCTCCTCTCCAACCACCCCACAACCTGTTCCCTTGACCCCATTCCATCACACCTTCTCCAGGCCATCTCTCCGTCCATCCTACCGGCACTTACACACATAATTAACACATCCCTTCTTGCAGGCACTTTTCCCACTACATTTAAGCAGGCTCGAGTAACCCCACTGCTGAAAAAACCTGCACTTAACCCCACACAGATAGAACACTACAGACCAGTCTCTCTCATCCCATTCATGGCAAAAACACTTGAAAGGGCAGTTTTCAATCAGATCTCCGCCTATCTCTCACAGAACAAGCTGCTGGATGACAATCAGTCGGGCTTCAAAAGTGGACACTCCACTGAGACTGCCCTGCTGTCTGTCATCGAGTCGCTGAGACAGGCGAGAGCTGAATCGAGATCATCCGTTCTGATTTTGCTGGACCTTTCTGCTGCCTTTGACACAGTCAACATCAGATCCTACTCTCCACCCTCTCTAAACTGGGTATCACTGGAACTGTGCTTGACTGGTTCAACTCTTATCTCTCAGAAAGGTCCTTTGAGGTAGCATGGAGAGGGGAAGTATCCAAGCCACACAAGTTACTTACTGGGGTACCTCAGGGATCAGTGCTTGGGCCACTTCTCTTCTCCATATACACAACATCACTGGGACCCATCATCCAGTCACATGGTTTCTCTTACCACTGCTACGCTGATGACACGCAACTCTACTTGTCTTTCCAGCCCAACGACACCACAGTGACAGCTCGAATCGCTGCCTGTCTGGCAGATATCTCGGCCTGGATGAAGGAACACCACCTTCAACTCAACCCTGCCAAGACCGAACTCCTTGTCTTTCCAGCCAACCCTGCTGTTGAACACAACATCACCGTGCAGCTGGGTCCAACTACAGTTTCGCCTTCCAAAACGGTCAGAAATCTAGGGGTAACCATTGATGATGAGCTAAATTTCACAGACCACATTTCAAAAACTGCAAGATCTTGTAGATTTACACTCTACAATATCAGGAAGATTAGACCCTTCCTCTCTGTACATGCCACACAACTGCTCGTTCAGTCCCTTGTCATAACTAGACTGGACTACTGTAACGCTCTCATTGCAGGCCTTCCTGCATGTGCTATTAGACCTCTCCAAATGATCCAGAATGCAGCAGCAGGTCTGGTCTTTAATGAACCTAAGAGAGCACATGTTACACCACTCTTTGTCTCTCTCCACTGGCTGCCGGTTCATGCCCGTTTTAAATTCAAGGCCCTGATGCTGGCATATAAAACAGTCATTGGGTCTGCTCCAGCATACCTTAAAACATTTATGCAGAGCTACGTTCCCACCAGAAGCCTGCGGTCGGCTAAGGAACGTCGCCTTGTCGTACCAAAACAAAGAGGCACCAAAACACTTTCCAGGACTTTCAGTTTCATCATACCACATTGGTGGAATGACCTTCCCGACTCAATCCGGGAAGCTAACTCACTCTCTAGCTTCAAAAAACGGCTAAAAACACATCTTTTCCAAAAGCACTTAACCGGTCAATAAAAAAAAAAAAAAAAAATTATATATATATATATGTATATATATATTTACATTTCTTGTTGCACTTAAATCTGTTTTGTATACTATTATGATGATAGTGAAACTTTGTAGTATGGCACTTTTTGTACCACTGTCTCCCTAAGATGATTCGCTGATGTTCTTCCTCTTTTGTAAGTCGCTTTGGATAAAAGCGTCTGCCAAATGAATAAATGTAAATGTAATGTAAATGTAACTCTCCAAGTCCTGGTGCGTGCCCTTATCAGCATCCTCTTTAATGTGGATCATGGGGAAGAAAATAGTTATGCCCATTTACCCCCTGTGGAGGAGGTGGTAACGGCACACTTCTGCCCAGCAAGTAACAAGGCGTGGAAATCCCACCCCATAAATACTTCCAAACCGTGTCGACAAATGACCGCACTGGCAGGAAAAGCTTACGCAGCGGCAGGACAAGCTCGATCAGCGCTCCACACAATGATGGTGCTCCAGTTATTTCAAGCCAAGCTCCTAAAGCAAATGGACACGCACGGCTTCCATCCAGAGACATTCAAAGAGCTCCACGCCGCTACAGATTTAGTGCTGCATGCCACGAAAGTCCCTGCGCAGGCCATCGGCAAGTCCATAGGCAACCTAGCAGTGCTGGATCAACATATATGGTTGAACCTCACAGAAATGTGTGATAAAGTATAAGCCACACTTTTGGATGCTTCAGTGTCTCCAGCCGGCCTCTTTGGCAGCTCTGTGAATAAGTTTGCTGAGCGTTATGTCAGGGACTCTGAACCTTGAAACACTTTATGCCCAAATGGGGTATATAACAGCCGGTTCCTGCTTGATCTGTTTCGAGCCAGCGCCCGACTAAAACCCCCTTACCTGCTGCCTCATCGGCACCTGCGTATCAGCGCGTGCAGCAAAAATGCTCCAGAAGGGCACAACCCTTTGAAGTGGAAATTAGAGCCAGCAGTTCCCTCCAAGTCTGCTCCAAAAAAAAAAAAAAAGGCTTGACTGGAGACATAAAACACTGTTCCCATCTCCCCACTACTGGTTGTCGGGAAAGGAATCTTGTTGTTCATAATATTGTTCAAAATGTTTCTGTGTCTTGCACTCAAATAAATGCAATACAAAATGCAATAAGTGCAAAAAAGAATACAGAACTCTTTGCAAATGCATGAGATGCTCACACATTCACAATAAGAAGCCCTTTTCCTCTTCAAAGCCAACACATTATGTGCAACCGCTTACCTATAGTGAGCGACGCATCGTTTAATACAGTGAGCAAACTAAATTGCCCTCTGTCCCATTAAGCGGTTGCGAGCCCTAACAGGTATTTCAGAATGGGTGCAAAAAACTATCGAACATTGTTACACAATCCAATTTGCACGCCAGCCACCCCGTTTCAACTGCTTTCTGTCTTCCACGGTTTCACCAAAGATGCACCGGTGTTTTACGAGCAAAATACACAATCTCATCATGAAAAACGCAATAGAGATTGTGCCAAATTGTCAAGCACAAAAAGGGTTTTACAGCCAATATTTTCTTGTTCCAAAGAAAGACGTGGATCCTGGATCTGAGGATTCACTCAAAATACGCCCATTCAAACTGATTTCTCAGAAACGGATCTTATCACATGTACCCCACCATGATTGGTTTGCATAGATAGATCTGAAGGATGTGTACATTCATATCAAATTTGTACGACATCACAGGATTTTTCTGAGATTCGTGTTCGAGGGAACAGCATATCAATTCAAAGCCCATCCCTACAGACTGACTCTGGCTCCTCGCACATTCACGAAGTGCATCGATGCGGTTCTCGCCCCTCTGAGACTGAGCGGCATGCGCATCTTGAACTACCTCAACGATTGGCTGTTACTGGCACAATCAGAGGCTCTGTTATGCCAGCAAAGAGACTTACTGCTTCAACATCTAAACTGCTTGGGCCTCAATGTGAACTTACATACATAACCTCATTTCCCTGAGACAAATGGCACGAGACATTGTGAACGCAAGCCAAACAACAAGACTCAGAGTTCTTGAGGTACGAGCGATGTGCTCCTTGTTCTCAGTCAGAAATTCTGAGGAAATTATGTTTGTGCACCTGTTTTTTATAGCAGACAGTTTCGTGCCAAAACCGGTGGGGCACAAACACCATAGTTAATATTACAATATTGGCATTATTGTAGAGAGGTTTCAACTAGGTTGTATAAGAAGGTATTGCCCATATGCATACCTTCCTCTCAGGGAACTGAGGTTATGTACATAACAGAGACGTTTTCCGTGACATCGGAGCCCTGAAGTGTGTATATGGGTATGTATGCAGGTGAGTGTGTGTATGTATATGTATAATTATTTATTTTTTATTCTTTTTTTTTTATTCTTTTTTGTTATAATTACCTATGTCTTGCTGCTGTTTTTGGTATTGTTTGTATTGTTGTAGACTGGAAGCTCCTGTCACCAAGACAAATTCCTTGTATGTGTAAGCATACTTGGCAATAAAGCTGATTCTGATTCTGAAATGGTCCAACAAATATGGTATTACCACAGCACATATCCACACAAACATGGTATAACCATGGTGTGTATCCAAAGAACATGGTATTGTCATGGTTTGTCAAAACAAATTATATTACCACCGTACATGTCCAAAAAAATGGTATTACCATGGTACTTCCGTGTCATTTATTGTCATGGTTTACCCAACAAACAAAGAAATGGTATCACAACCACAATTGTCCAAAAAATAAAACACAGTAAAACCATGGCACATGTCCAACCTATATGTTATAAACATGGTATGTGTCCGAAAAATGTAGTATTGTCATGATACCTCCAAAAATATTAATATTACCAAATATGTCCAAAAAAACATGGTATTACCATGGTACGTCTCCGAAAAACTTGGTATTGTCATGTTTGCCCAACAAACAAAAAACTGGTATTACTGTCACGATTCCCCGTTGTCTGCTCAGTGTTTCTCCCCTGTCACCTGTCCCGAACTACACTGGCAGTGATGAGGGCAGGGGATTATGGGAAGTGTAGTTCGAGACAGGTGACAGGGGAGAAACACTGAGCAGACAACGGGGAATCGTGACAATTACAACCATAAACTTCCAAAAAAAATACAAATCTGGTATTACCATGGTACAAGTAATAAAAATGTGTATTGCTGTAGTACAGGTACAAGAAGACATATTACCATGGTACATGTCTTAAAAAAGGTGGTATTACCATGGTACATTTCCAAACCATGGTGTGTATCCAAAAAACTTGATATTGTCATGGTTTGTAAAAAAAAAAATAACTGGTATTACCATGGTAAATGTCCACACAAAAAATGTGTATTACTGTAGTACGTGTTCAAAAAAAACATGGTATTTTCATGGTATATGTGCCAAAAACCATGATACATGTCAAAATATGTTGGTATTGTCATGGTATGTCCACAAATATTGACATGACTATGTTACATGTCCAAGAAAACCTGGTATTACCAGAGTACATGTCTTAAAAAGGTGGTATTACCATTGTATATGTCTTAAAAAGGTGGTATTACCATGGTAAATGTCTTAAAAACATGGTACTACCATGGTACATGTCTTAAAAAGGTGGTATTACCAGAGTACATGTCTTACAAAGGTGGTATTACCATGGTACATGTCTTAAAAAGGTGGTATTAATTTAATTTAATTCAATTTAATTTATCAATTGTCACACATTATACATACATTTCTGCATATACATGGTGAAATTATTTATTTTTCACATATCCCAGCTAAGCTGGGGTCAGAGTTCAGGGTCAGCCATGATACGGTGCCCCTGGAGCATAGGTTTAAGGGCCTTGCTCAAGGGCCCAACAGTGGTGTCTTGGTGGTGTTGGAGCTTGAACCCCTGACCTTCTGGTCAGTAACCCAGAGCCTTAACCGCTGAGCCACCACTGCCCTATTACCATGGTAAATGTCTTAAAAACATGGTATTACCATTGTACATGTCTTTAAAAGGTGGTATTACCACAGTACATGTCTTAAAAAGGTGGTATTACCATGGTACATTACTTTTTTGTTTATTGTTTGTGTATCAATATCAATATGACACTGACTTTTTCTTTTCTGGATCAACAACTGTTATACATGTGAAAGAAACTAACTCCAAACCATGGTGTGTATCCAAAAAACTTCTATTACCATGGTAAATGTCCACACAAAAAATGTGTATTACTGTAGTACGTGTCCAAAAAAAACATGGTATATTTCATGGTATATAAAAATTTTGGTATTGTCATGGTATGTCCACATATTGATATGACTATGTTACATATCCAAGAAAACCTGGTATTACCACAGTACATGTCTTAAAAATTTGGTATTACCAAGGTACATTTTCAAACCATGGTGTGTATCCAAAAAAGGTGATATTGTCATGGTTTGTACAAATATATGATCTTCCTATGGAACATGTCCAAAAAAAACATGATCTTCAGAAAAAGTGGTACCTGGGAACATGTCCAATAAACATAGTAAATTATTAACTTTTTTTTGTTTATTGTTTGTGTATCAATATCAACATGACACTGACTTGACCTTTTCTGGATCAACAGCTGTTATACATGTGAAAGAAACTAACACAACACTAAGACAACTGGGCCAAAATAAGTGTTTCCCCGCACTGTCCCGCACTTCACACACACTCTCACACTAACACACTCACACTCTCTCTCACACACACACAGACACACGCGCACACACACACACACACACACACACACACACACACTCTCACACAAACACACTCACACTAACACACACACACTCACACTCTCGCTCACACACACACACAGACAAACACGCACACGCACACACACTCACACGAACACACACACTCTCACACACACACACACACTCACACTCTCGCTCACAAACACACAGACACACACGCACACACACACACCCACACTAACACACACACATACACACACACTCTCACACACACACACACACACACACACTCACACAAACATGCTCACACACACACACACACACACATGCTCACACACACACACACATGTTGGTCTTCCTATCATTATGAGGACTTTCCATAGATGATTTTTATACTGTAAAAACAAATCGGTTACCTAACGTAACCTCGGTTCTCTCTAGATGAGGGAACGAGTATTGCGTAAGCTAGCTTACGCTACGGGAAAGATTCATCTTTTCTGAGATATTGAAGCCAAAAAATTATCCTTAATTTTGTATCATTTGTCAACGCAGTGCAGCAACTGCAGACCTTGAGCGGGCTAGCTAGCGAGCTCATTGGTTGCTCTGCGGCAACTGCTGCAGCCTATAGACGAACTTGGGCGAACTCGCGTCCAATGAGAGGCGTCCGCGTGCTTACTGCATCAAAGCCCGCCAAAATGGGCGTGGCTAGAGTGCATATAAGCGTAGTTCGTGAGGCTGGAACCCTGGTTTTCATTGAATGAAGCGAAAGTCGCTCGTGGCGCGAAGCACGGCCGGCTACGCAATACTCGTTCCCTCATCTAGAGAGAACCGAGGTTACGTTAGGTAACCGATTCGTTCTCTTCACGAGAGGTTCTCTCGTATTGCGTAAGCTAGCTTACGCTCACGGGAACCCATTGTCAACGCCGTGCGCGCCAAGCATCCACTGCATGAGCCCCGGGGGTGGGGGGACCCGGGGGAGCCCTTGTGAGTGGGGAAATAATATTTGGCCAGCAAGAGTGCGGGCCAGTGTGTGTGTAATACATAAGCACATAGTCGGAAGGGAATGACAAAGCGGCGGTGCCGGTCTGTGTGGAATGAGTCCCATCAGTGCAGCTCACCAGGGGAGCTGTAGCGTATTAAACCGCTAGTACTTTTGCCTGCAGGGCGGGCACTTCCAGATTGTAAAATCTGACAAAGGTGGAGGGGGAAGCCCAGCCCGCTGCCACACATATGTCGTGAATGGAAATCCCGCTGGACCATGCCCACGATGAGGCCATGCCTCTAGTGGAGTGAGCCCTAATGCCCAACGGGCATGGCAGGTCTTTTGACGCGTATGCGGCAGCAATAGCGTCCACTATCCATCTAGACAGTGTCTGTTTCGAGGCGGCGAGACCTTTGGTGCGCCCTCTGAACGAAACGAAAAGCTGCTCAGAGCGTCTGAAAGAGGCGGAGCGCGCAGTATACCATCTCAGTGCTCTGACTGGGCAAAGGAGATTGGCGTCGCGTTCGCTATCGGATGCTGGCAGCGCCGATAGGGAAATTACCTGTGCTCTGAAAGGAGTACCGATCACCTTGGGAACATAGCCGTGTCAAGGCTTTAAAATGACCTTGGAGTCACTTGGTCCAAACTCAAGACACGCAGCGCTGACAGACAGCGCGTGAAGGTCTCCCACACGTCTGACTGATGACAGGGCAGTCAGAAAAACGGTTTTGAGTGAAAGGTATTTCAAATCCACGGATTGAAGCAGTTCGAAAGGGGGGGCTTTCATAGTTTCGAGAACTATAGAAAGATCCCAGATAGGAACCGATGGGGGGCGTGGGGGGTTCATCCTTCTAGCTCCCCTGAGGCAGCGGATGACCAGCTCGTTTTTTCCCAGTGACTGGCCGTGCAGGGGTTCAGCGAACGCCGCAACGGCCGCCACATACACTTTGAGCGTGGATGGGGATCTGCCCTTATCCAGCAACTCTTTGTAAAAACACGAGCAGCGATGACACCCCACATGTCCGTGGGTCCAGGTCTCTGTCGGTGCACCATTTTGAAAACACAGACCATTTTTACGCATAGAGTCTTCTCGTGGAAGGGGCTCTAGCGTGTATGATGGTGTTTATTACCCCTTCTGGCAGAGCGACGGGTAGTCGTTGATCACCCACGCGTGCAGCGCCCAGCGCTCTGGGTGGGGATGCCAGATCGTGCCGCGAGCTTGAGAGAGGAGATCTGCTCTCACTGGGATGGGCCACGGCGCTGTCAGTGACAGCTGCGTAAGCTCCGGGAACCATGTCTGATTCTCCCAACGCGGGGCTATGAGGCGCACCGAGTGACGCGTTTCCCTGATCCTCTGCATTACCTGTGGCAATAGCGAGACGGGAGGGAAGGCGTAAAGCGGGCGGTTGGGCCAGTCCTGGGCCAGCGCGTCCTCGCTTTTCGAGAAAAATATTGGGCATTGAGAGTTCTCTTCTGACGCAAAGAGATCTATCTCTGCTTTGCCGAATATGCGCCATAACTTCTGGACTGTTTGAGCGTGCAGGGACCATTACCCTGGAGGAATATTGTCTCTGGACAGTCTGTCTGGGCCGTCGTTCAGGTGGCCTGGCACATGCGTCGCCCTCAGCGAGCGCAGGTGGCACTGGGACCAACTCAGTATGCGTTTCGTCAGATGGAAGAGGTTCCTGGATCTGACACCGCCCTGACTGTTTATGTAGGATACCACAGATCTGTTGTCCGAACGGACCAGGACGTGGTGACCCTGAATGACCGGAGAAAGCGCATGGCGCGTACTCGACCGCTATCATTTCCAGACAATTTATGTGAAGGAGCTTTTCCTGAACTGACCATAGGCCAAAAACCGGAGAGCCCTCGCAGACCGCGCCCCAACCCGTGTTGGACGCGTCTGTCGAGATGACTTTTCGGCGAGATACAGCTCCCATCGTCACTCCCCGCTGATACCATTCGGCCACTGTCCAGGGCTGCAGAGCTGAAATACAGGTCTGAGTCACCTTGATCGGCTGGCGGCCTGTGGCCCAAGCCCGGCGAGACACGCGGGTGTTTAGCCAATTCTGAAGCGGGCGCATGCGCAGTAAACCCAGCTGAAGTACTGCTGCGGCTGAGGCCATGTAACCTAGCACTCTCTGAAAGTTTTTCAGAGGCGTGAGGCTGTTCATCTGAAAGGACGCGGCTAGTCGCTGAACACGGCGCTGGCTGTGTAGATAAGCGAGCCGTCATTGCCACGGAGTCTAGTTCTATTCCAAGGAAGGAAATTGCCTGACTGGGCTGTAGTGAGCTCTTGGTCCAATTGACTGCAAGACCCAAACTGTTCAGATGGCTGAGGAGAACTGTTCTGTGAGACAGAATCTCCGTATGTGACTGTGCCATAATCAGCCAGTCATCCAAATAGTTCAGAATTCGCAAGCCCTGACTCCGCAGGGGTGCGAGCGCCGCATCCATGCACTTCGTGAAAGTACGGGGTGCTAAAGACAGGCCGAACGGAAGGACGGTGTATTGATAAACCTGGCCGTCGAGGCGAATCTCAAGAATGGCCTGTGACGGGATTTATCTGAATCTGAAAGTAGGCATCTTTCAGATCGAGAGAGATAAACCAGTCCCCTGGCGTGTATGCGCGAGGAGTTTCCTGATTGTAAGCATTTTGAACGGTCTTTTGCAAGCACCTTGTTCAAACCCTTGAGATCTAATATTGGTCTGAGGCCGCCGTCTTTCTTGGGAACAAGAAAATAAAGGCTGTAAAACCCCGACTCGCTCAGCTGAAGGCAGCACTTTCTCTGTGGCCCTTTTGCACAGAAGGTTTGCTATTTCTGAACGAAGCATGCAGGCTGCTTCCGTGTTCACAATAGTTTCGAGCACGCTCTGAAGCGGGGAGGGCGGCGATCGAACTGTAGCAAATAGCCCTGTTTTATTGTGCTTAACACCCATTTGGATATCCCTGGGATAGCTTCCCACGCTTTGAAGCGTAACGCTAGAGGGTGAATGGCCAAATCGCCCTGATTGCTGCACACAGCGCGCTGAACAAAATGTGTGAGCGTGCTTACTGTGCTTATGCATGACTGCTCGCAGACAGCAGGGACAGGCTGTTCTGTGAGTGACTTCCCGATTGAGGTGAATGGGGAAAGAGTCACATCTGTTAAGTGATGCGCGAGCATAATCACGGGCACAGGACTTACATACAGAGAAGTGTTTGCTGGCCGTGTGACAGAGCGGGCAGAGAATGGGCGCGCGCACGTATTCGTGAGCGCGTTTATTGACTCTAACACTCGAGCGGGCTGTGTCCGCTTTATGTGAGTGGGCTCTGATCGGGACACGGGAAGTGTAATGCTTGTGTGTGGGGTGAACACTGGATTGTGGGCACATTTTCTACACATAGGGCTGGTCGTGTGACAGAGCGGCCAGAGAAGGGGCGCGCGCACGGATTCGTGGGCGCGTTTATTGACTCTAACACTCGAGCGGGCTGTGTCCGCTTTATGTGAGTGGGCTCTGATAGGAACACGGGAAGTGTAATGCTTGTGTGTGGGGTGAACACTGGATTGTGGGCACATTTTCTACACATAAGGCATGTTTGCTCTTTACAAGATTTCTTTGGGTCGCCGTGAAAACGGCGTTTGAGTGCAGGCAAGCGGGCAGTATCACCGGCTTGTTGGCTGCTGAATCCACCACTGTAGTAGCCTGAGAGAGGAGGACTGACAGGGGGCGAAGCTTTGACGGTGGTCCGGCCGCGGCACTTCCCTAGAGCTTGGGCTGCAGCTTTGGTGGCGCGAAGGGCGAGGTCCGTCGCGCTTCTTAGATCTGTAACAGC